>NC_072000.2:900000-1070000 GCF_028885655.2 Pongo abelii | reverse complement strand
CAGATGATTTCGTCTCCCGGATACTCAGCGACGGAAACTACGTCACCCGGGTACTCACAAAAACCCAACAGTTTTTGTGTTTTGTTTGCTTTGCTTTTTCCTGAAGCTGTCTCTCCTTCCAAACCTCCTCCCTCAAGTAGGCTCCTGCGTCTCTCATCCCCCTAGTTCTTCCCACGCATTCTCATTATTTAGTTCCCACTTATGGGTGAGGACACGCAGTATTCAGCTGATTGTTGCTTTCATCTTCGGTGGTGGTGATGAAAGAGGCATGACACTAAATCGAAACTTAGGACGCTCCCCTCCATCACCACCACACCCCCTCCCCACACACACCCTCTTTCCTGCACCCCCTCCTGAAACCCAACAAAGGAAGAAAAACAAAAATTAAAGTTAGAGGTCATCCTCCAAGGCGGTCAAGAAGGGGGATCTCAAAGGGTGTGCAAGCTACGGGGGTCGAGGGATATCGTGGCCTAGGTAGCAAAAATAAAGGATCGACTTTCAAGCCCAACCGCACCCCCTAATCCTCAGCTATCGCTTTGGACTTCATCCAAGGAAGGCTGGTCTCAAGGACTCCAGACCTACCCTCTCTGGATTTCTAGAGGATAAGATGTTACGGCCGGACGCGGGGCTCACGCCTTTAATCTCAGCACTTTGGGTGGTCGAGGTGGGTGGTTCGCCTCAGGTTTGGAGTTCTAGACTAGCCTGACGAATATGGAGATACCCAGTGTCTATTAAAAAAAAAAAAAGCCAGGCGTGCGGTGTGTGCCTGTGGTTTCAGCTACTCGAAAGGCTGAAGAATTGAAAATCCCTTGAACCCAGGCGACGGATGTTGCGATGAGCTGACGTCGTGCCACTGCAATCCAGCCTGGGCAATAAGAGCGAAACTCCACCTGAAAGAAAAAAAAAAAAAAAAAAAAGAAGATGTTAAGAAGTATAGTTTACATCAATCGGCTCTCATTGTACCTTGAGAGATTCAGAAAATCGCTACTTAATGACAGAAGAAAACACCAGCTAACATGTTTTGGGGAAAATACACGTTTTCCTAAAATTGGTAAAATCTACTTCACCTGAATAAAGATAAGTAAAGTAAACAATACAAACAAAACAAAACACTAAAACAAACATGGGCCAAGGCATTGTTTGTGGAAATATTATGTGAGCAAATTGTTACTTTTTAGAAAGAGTTTCTATCTTGGGCAAATACCAATAATGCCCAGGGTAGAGCTTTGAAAAGTGGCAGCGTGCACCATTGTGAGGGCTGAAATCCGTGTGGCTCACTCCTTTCATCACAGCACTTTGGGAAGTTTGGACGGGCAGATACCTGGAGGTCATGAGTTCAAGAGCAGTCTGGGTAACAAAATAAAATTTTGACTCTACTAAAAAGGCAAATGTTAGCTGAGTATGGTGTCAGACAGAATTATGTTCCAAGAGGAAGCATCCCAAATATCCATGGTCCCCAGTCAAGAAATGAACTGAGTTTACAAATTCGTAGTGTCATTGCTGACTCAAAAGGTGAGAGGTGTATGTTTGTGTCACTGTGGGTCTCTATTTTTTTCTTGGAAACTCATTTATTTTTAATTACTTTTTTTTTAGATGGAGTCTGACTCTGTCACCCAAGCTGGAGTCCAATGGCATGATCTGGGCTGACTGCAACCTCCACCTCCCGGGAGGTTCAACAGATTCTCCTTCCTCAGCATATCGAGTAGCTGGGACTTGACGTGCGTGCCACCACACCTGGCTAATTTTTGTATTCTTCGTAGAGACAGGGTTTGACTATGTTGGCCAGGCTGGTCTTTAACTCCTGACCTCGTAATCCTCCCACCTCCACCTAGAAAACTGCTGTGATGACAGGAATGACGCACTGCACCCAGCCTACTGGTTTATTTTTAAACATAGCAATTTGGGTAGGGCGCAGTGTGTCACGCCTTTCTATATCAACCAACATTCTTTCTCGAGTCTGATGACCTGGGGCCTCCCAGCACTTTGGGAGGCCGTGGCCACAGGATTCCTGGAAATTGCAGTTCAAGAGCGGCCTGGGCAACGTGGTGAAACCCTGTCTTTACTAAAAAGGCAAAAGTTAGCTAGTTATGGTGGCACGCACCTGTTATCCCAGCTACTCGATAGGCTAAGACAAGAGAATCGCTGGAACCTGGGAGGCGGAGGTTGCAGTGACCCGATACCGCGCCATGGCCTGACGAACAGAACAAGACTCCATCTCAAATAAATTAATAAATACGTTAGTTAATCGAAAAGTATCAAAAGAAAACTGCAAGGAAGTGGCGGGAATGCACCGGAAGGCTTCACACGTTCCTAAAGGTCAGAGCCGAAAAACAGTACCATCAGGTTGAGATACAGGCCATTCTGAATCTCTTCTCACTGTGCTCAACTAATACCAAAGAAGGGCAGGTTTCCATACCGCCCGTTCATCATCACCGCTCTTGTCAGGTATAATTGCAGAGTCATGACTACACAGAGCTCTCTCAACCCACCAACTGCGTCCGTACTTTTATGAGTCCAGTTGGAAGAATAAACAGGGCACTTAGCAAAGTAATCATCGTATGTTCTTTTGTCTCCCATGTCTGTCATGAAACCAATCAAATTCGTGGTCCACTTTTTCCCCACCCTTCGAGCGTTCACAGAGCACCGAAATACAAGAACAGTGAGTGCATTTTATGCGACAAATAGGAAAAACACCAAAGTGAAAGTCACAGAGGCTTAGGATACACAGGGAGATACAGAATAAGGAGACTGTTCCAGTATCCACACAAAGACAGACAGACAGTGGGATGGAAAGAAATGAAGAAGAGAGAGAGAATAAGGAAGATCAAGAAAAAAATATAGACAGACAGAGATGTAAAGGGAAGAGAGATGAAAAAGAAAACCGAAAAACGTAGAAACAGAAAAAAAAAAGAATGAGAAATGAGAGAAAAAAGGGGGGAAGAAAAAGAGAGAGAACACAAATAAAAGACAGAAAGAGAAAGAAAAAAAGAGAAAAAATGAAGGAAATAAAAAGAAGGCAGGGCATCGTGTTTCACACCTATAATCCCAGCATTTTGGGAGGCGGACGTGGAAGAATTGCTGGAGCCCAGGAGTTTGAGACCAGCCCTGGCAACACAGTGAGACCCCGTCTCTACTGAAAAAGAAAAGACAAGAAAAAAATCCGGGCATCGTGATGGCAGGCCCCTGTATCCCCAGATCCTTTGGAGCCTGAGGTGAGAGCATCGCTTGGGCTCGGGAGGTGGAGGCTGCAGTGGGCCTTGGTCAAGCAAATGCTCTGCAGTCTGTTGCCCAGGCTGTCCTGAACTCCCGAGCTCTAGCGAACTGCCCGCCTCAGCCTCCGAAATTGCAGCCGCCACAACCAACGGTCCTGAAGGTGTCACTGACAGATTTTAGTATACAGGGTGTTTCGCTATATTACGAACTTGAACCCAGGAATTTGAAGCTACAGTGACCCAAAGTCGCGCCACTGCACTGCAGTATGGGTGATAGAGCAAGGCTCCATCTCTAAATGACTAGATAAATAATGAAAACAATAACAATAATGACAATAATACAAATAAATAATAACAAACAACAATAATAATAAACTCGTGGGAGTGAAAAAATATAAAAGGTCATATACATCACAATTAATTGTAGTTAATTTCAAATAAATTTTTTTCTTTAACCTGTTTCTGTTACTTTATGAAACACTTACACTGGAGGGCAATGGCATGAACACGGCTCACTTCAGCTTCAACATCACAGAATTAAGTGATCCTGTAGTCTCAGCCACTTGGAAGGCTGAGATAGGAAGATCACCTGAGGGAGCCCTGGAAAGTCTAGGCGGCAGTGAGCCGAGATTGCATTCTTACACTCTAACCTGCCTCAAAAATATAAATAAATAAAAGGTAAATATAAAACCACAGCAACTTCAGTGTGTAGAAAGAGGAGCAAGAAAAGTAAAAGAAAAACAAAACGAAGAGCAACTGAAAGTACTGTGGAAACAATTGGAGAGGAAGAAACAACGCAAGGAATAAGTGACACCAAGTGAATGCGGGCGGTACTGCTGCTGACCAAAGTTATATGGTCTACTTTAGAAATCCCAAGTTGACGGTCAAGTCCAACGCTTGCCGCCGACATCAGGTGGACACGGCGACCCGAGACCTGAGGATTGGGGCCTTAGGCCCTGGTCCCTGGTCTTCCAGGCAGAGAAGCTGACGGCCGTGTCAACTGGATGTTGCTTGCTTCCCACAGGCGGTCGACTTGCGGGCTGATCTAGAAGCCAAATGCCAGCATCTAAACGATCGGGTCCACCCTAAAGGCCAAATGTGGTGCTCGCGTACGGAAGCGGTCAGAACCAGTTGGAACCTTATCACACAGAACCGGCCCAGCTTTGAGGCCATCTAACTCGGCAGATCTGCCAGCCATTCTCGCGCAGTCCGCTGGCTGACCCGGGCAGCGGAGACCAGTGAAGACACAAGGGTGGTGACTGGCTACTCTCATCCCAGCGCACCTGGGGCGGGGAGAGGGACTGTGACCCCAACAGCCGCCCACGGGCACGCGCGAACACTACTCGGACAGGGACTGCAGGGGCACAACCTCTGACACCCGCGCCTCAGCCATTCGCACCAAGCTCGAAGAATCCGTTCCCAACCCGTGGAGGAATTCCCAGCCGGGTGGGGGAAAGAAGCTCAATCAGAGAGGTGGAACATCGAGCAGGGGCGCCAACCCTACCTCGGCAACTCCCGGCGCTGTATCTTGGGAACCCCGCTGGTGGGGCCGACGCCTCCCAAATGCACGGCGGGCTCCAATGAACTCTCGCGAGAGACAGCCGCAGCCTGTCCCGCGGCTCGGGGGCTGGTGGGCATGAGCAGGCCCGGGACCTTAGTCCCCGCGGGCAAAAGGAGGGAAGAAGGAAGGTAGACGGCCAGGGCTGAATTACACAGGACACGCCACATAGCCGGGTTTCCCGCACACTGGTTTAGAGACACTTGTGTGGTGGGCTGACTTTCAATAGGTTGCAGTGAGGGAGCTGCCATGTTCCATAGGAAACCCTGACCCGGAAGCAGGGCGTTTACGAATAGTTTAGTATCAGATTCCCCATAAACGTGTTATGTGATGGGCCAGGGAGCAAAGGCCTTTGTAGCTGCACCCCGTTTTTTAGGACGAGGGGTTCCCTGCACCGGAGCCAGGTCTCGGCGCGCAGCGGGGCGGAGCGTCCGGCCGGTGGGAAAGGCGGGGGAAGAGCTATCTGAGGCCAACCGAGGCTTGCCGGCGCTGCTGCATCCTCTCTTCTGGGCGGGATTCTGATTTAGAGGCATTCAGTCATAATCCCACAGATGGTGGCTGCTCACCTTTGGCTCCCCAGCCAAGCACATACACCAAATGTCTGAAACTTTGGTTCCTCTCATGCTGAGCAGGATTACTATGGTAGCAACACATGGACAACAACACATGTGGAACACACGCAGTAAAACTAACCTGTCTCACATGGGTCTAACCATGATGCTTTCCCGGGCATGCAGTTCGCTTTTAGGTGAATCCATTCCACTTTGCCTTGCCCTTCAGAAAGAAAAGAGAACTCGCTGTCCGCAGAGGCTCACGCCTGTAATCCCGGCATATTGAGAGGCTGAGGCCGACGGATCACCTGATGTCAGGAGTTCGACTCCAGCGTGGCCAACATGGTTAAACCCTGTCTCTATGAAAATACCAAAATTAGCTGGGCATAATAGTGGGTGCCTGTAATCCCAGCTACTCGGTAGGCTGAGGCAGGTTAATCGCTTGAAACCAGGAGGCGGATGTTGCAGTGAGCCGAGATCTCTCCATTGGGCTATCTAAGCGAGACTCCATCTCAAAAAAGAGAGAAAAAAAAAAAGAAAAAAGAAAAGATAACTCTCTCTAGGGCTCCCATTTGCTTTTGCAGAATCAGAGAATGTGACTGCAGGCAAGGGTTGAGGGGAGGGTTCAGGGGAAAAAAGGAGGAGGGGCAAAGGCTGGAGGCACAATAGCTCACTCTGGAATGTTTCCAAGTTTGGTGGGGACAGCTTATGAAACAAGCTGAGTCTGGAAATTACACAGAATTCATAGTATTATTTCTTCTTTGAAAAGTGAGCGGTTCATGACTTTTTTCTCAGCATGTATTCCTTTACTTGTACTAAGTGCCATTTAGTTTCATACAGTTTACATACCACTGCTTTCATTGTATCTGCAAAGATTTAGGATAGTTTTTGTTAATAATGAGTCCTAGGGTGACGCTACAATGCACTTTCCGTTCTGAACCCTGAAAACTTCAGACAGGTCTCAGTTAATTTAGAAAGTTTGTTTAACCAAGGTTCAGGACGCACACCCGTGACACAGCCTCAGGAGGTTCTGAGGACATGTGCCTAAGGTAATCAGAGAACATTATCGTTTTATACATTCTAGGAAGACATGAGACATCAATCAACGTATGCAAGATGAACATTGGTTCGGTCTGCAAAGGCGGGACAACTTAGCAAAGGTGGGAGAACTCAAAGCGAGGAGGGGACTTCCTGGTCACAGGTAGTTAAGAGACAAATGGTTACATTCTTTGGAGTTTCTAATTAACCTCTCCAAAGGAGGCAACCAAATATGCATTTATCGCTTGAGACCAGGAGGCGGATGTTGTAGTGAGCGGAGATCGCTCCATTGGGCTCCAGCCTGAACGTCTGAGCGAGACTCCATCTCAAAACAGAAAAAAAAAAAAAAAAAAGAAAAGAGCAGAGGAGTGACTTTGAATAGAATGGCAGGGTGGCCCTAAACAGTTGCCAGCTTGACTTTTCCCTTTACTTTAGTGATGTGGAAGCCCCAACATTTATTTTTCTATCACACAATTTTTAAAACCCAGGTAGAAGTCTTCATGCTGATTTAAAAAAAAAAAAAAAAAGGAAGAAAGTAAAGCAAATGATAGGCCAGGCGCCCTGGCTCACGCCTGTAATCCCAGCACTTTAGGAGGCTGAGGTGCTTGGATCACCTGAGGTCAGGACTTCGAGACCAGACTGGCCAACATGGAGAAATGAAGTCCTTACTAAAGATACAAAAATTAGCTGAGCGTAGTGGCGGGCGCCTGTAATACCAGCTACTGGGAAGGCTGAGGTAGGAGAATCACTTGAACCTGGGAGGGAGAGGTTGCAGTGAGCCGAGATGGCGCCATGGCACTTCAACCTGGGCTACTAGAGCGAAACTGTCTCTCTCTCTAAATAAATAAATGAATAAATAAATAAATAAACAATCAGGCCCAGCCAGGTTGGAGGTTTCCTATGTAAAAAGGCATAGGGGGAGGGAGGGAAGGAGTGCCTCAGAGGTCAGGGTGGGGCCCAAGGGAAACCAGTTTTCCCTGGCTGTGCACAGGCGGCCAGTTTTGGTGTGATGCTTCCATTTTCAATAACAGTGACCGCTAGGTGACGCCAAATGACAACCGAACGACATGCCAGCCTGGAATGAGTGGGGTCCCTGGTTGAGGGGTTGTGGAGGAAGGAGAAGGAGATGGAGGCACATGGGATCGCCTGTGTTCTTATCTCTCTTGGATTACGTTTCCGGGCTCGGGACACCCTCCCAGACAGTCCCCACAGCTCTTCAACCAGTGTCCCTGGGGAAAAAATTATCAGTTCTCAGAAAACATTCAGACAGGCACGCACATGCGCTCACATGAGCACATGAAAAGTATGCAAATTTACATCGTGATAGTGAGCTTTATTTTGCAAAATGTCTTCGTGATGCATTTCATTACATGGTATTGTTTAAAACATCAAATTATAGGAGTGAGAACAGTGTCTCATGCCTGTAATCCCAGGACTTTTGGAGACCAAAGGGTGGAGGATGGATAGAGACCAGGAGTTTGAGACTAACCTGGACAACATATCGAGACAGATTACCACTACTTAAAAATATTGCCCAGCATTGTGGCACATGCCTATATTCTCAGCTACTCAGGAAGCTGAGGCAGGAGGATTGCTTAAGCCCAGAATTCAACGTTGCAGTGAGTGAGCCGTGCGCAGGCGACAAGAGCTTTTTCTGTTCTGTACGGCTTACATTTTCAATAATGGTCGCCGCTAGGTGTCGCCCAAAGACAACCAAAACACTTGTTATCCTGGACTCCGTGGGATCCCTGATGGAGGGGTTGGCGAGGAAGTGGGAGGGGATGGAGGCACACGGGGTCGCCCATTTTCTCATGATTCCCCTTGGACAACGTTTCTGGGTGCAGAGCATTCTCCCAGAAAGTCCCCAAAACTATTCAACCAGAGCTCCTGAGAAAAAGAGTCGCACTCTCTGCCCATCGGATCATATGGAATTTCCATTTATCCATTGAGAAGAATGCTCCATTGGAGTGTGGCGCAGGTTGCGGGTAGAGGCAGGGGTTGCCTCAGATAGAAGTCCAGTCTACAGAGTTTCACAGTAGACCCTAGGTTCAATCTCTCACAAACTCAGAGTAACAATATCTGTCACTGTAGAATGAAGTGCATGAAATGCGTGCTCCAAAGAAAGTGTTTCACAGAGATGATTTGCACACTTATTCTTGTCCTTAGGCCACTTGTTTCTTCCAAAATACCCATTAATCAATCGTTCACCCTCTCTTGAACCAGTTAGGAATCTTGTTCTATGAATCCTGGAGTTTCAATATTTGATATCATCAGAAGAACGTGAATGCTATCCTAGCCTGGTAGCAATAAGTTACCATTTCTCAGAAAACACGCACCTACGCACACAAGCAAGTATGTATACATACACATGCACGCGTCATATCTATACAATTTTACACCGTGATAGTGAGCTTTCTTTCCCTAGATAACTTCGTAATAGGTTTCACTACATAGTATTGTTTAAAATATCTAATTATAGGTGGGGAGTGTGGTAGTTTATGCCTCTAGTCAAAACAGTTTGCAGGCAAAGCTGGGAGAATTGCTTGACGTGGGGAGTGTGAGACCAGCCTGGAAAACACAGCAAAATCTAATCTCTACTAAAAATAAAACAAAATTAGCTAGGCGTTGTGGGGTGCACCTATAGTCTCAGCTACTTAAGAGGTTGAGGCAAGGATTGCTTAAGACCAGTTTGAGATCCTGTGATACCCACTCCCGCAGCACTGCTGTGGCCCATGAATTGGCTACATGGTCAATGACATGCAAGGAACATGATTACATAATTCATGGCAAAAACAAAAAAAAAATAGAAAAAATTTTGTGGATAAACCTCTCTCATTGGGTAAATTTCATAAAGATGTGTCTGTTCTATATGAATGCCTACCAAGGGGTACCTGCATCAGAGGAGGATTTTGATAACGATGTGGACAGAATGTCTTGTTCTGTGAGTATGGGTCATTCTTACTTCCCTGTAACCCCCATCATCACCCAGTGGGTTTATAAACAAGGTGAACATAGCAGAATAGAAGCAATGCACTGGCTAAGAAACATGAACTTTGAATCCCAAAGGGCAGTCTGACTACAGTCAATTCTGAATATTTAATTTGACAGCAGCACAGACCTACACTGAGTCTTTGATATGGCATCATTTCCAGGGTGATTCACCAGGCACCTGGTAGTAAATTTATTACATTGAATAACTTTTATAATATAGGGGGCAACAATTTGTACTCACTGGAGTAGGCTCTTACTATACATATAAATTTGCTTTCCCTGCGTGGAATTCTGCCAAAACTACCATCCATGGACTCACAGAATCCCTCATCCATCCCCATGATATTCCATTTAGCATTGCTCAGACCCAGAAACTCACTTCACAGCCAAAGTGTAGCAGTGCGCTCATCTTCACAGAACTCAGTGGACTTATCATGCTTTCCATTATCCGGAAGCAACTGGCTTAGTAGAATGATAGGTTTGTCAGCACTTCCAGCCACCCTAAAACCTATATCTCCCTGTGCACCCTAGGGGACTACACAGAATGGTCAATTAGATACCTATATCCAACGGAACTATATACATTTGTGTTCCCCCATCCAAATCTCCAATCTTATGTAGTTTAATATTTAAAGTTGCTGAAGTTAGCTATAGACAAAGGGAAAAAGTTAGAAGTGCAGAGGGTGGGCTCCTTCATGTGGGTAAAGGAGAGACTTACAAGACCTGTTTAATGTAGCTTTTAGCAGCCTTTTGGCTGCTCACAGCTGAACCACATGAACTTCTAGTGTTTTGGACTCATCCAAGCCTCAGCATTAGCTTTAAGGGCTCCTTGATCTTTCCAGCAAGAGAAAAATGAACACGCAAAGCTCTCAGGCTCATTGTTATAATCCTCTCAAAGATCAGCCTCATTAGCAGACAGCAGAGTCTTGATCCCTTGTTTCACCAAACTAACCAGTTGGCTAAGAGAATTTGTTGTTGGTCCTATGGAACTTCTCATATCCCTTGCAAGCTCTTCAAGTATTTGTGTCTTTTCCCATTTCAGAAAGTTGTGTTTATCTCGGCATCCCATTCTCATCTCCAAAATTAAATTATTGTGAAGGATCTAATATTTTATCCTATTTGTAAACCAACCTATTAACCTTTCATTTTCATGGATGCTGGTAGAAGGCATGAGACACAGAAGTATGAAAAAAATACCTACTATTTACTGCCTACCTGGAGGCAAAAGCCTCATATTTGTATTAGTTCTCCTTGTTCATACTACATTTTTTAGAGGGATTTCAAAAGGCTCAGATAGACATTACACATGGGGAAGATTAGTGTCACAGCTGAGCAGACTCAAGACTAAGAAACCTCAATCTTTTTAAAGTAGGTTACATGCAAACCTGTCCAACCTTTGTCTCACAGAGAAAAATTGTCTTCATTATTGATTGAGTAATTTATCTGCCATCACCTGAAGAGAAAAACTACTACCCTTTTTCCAGGTTATTTGTGTACAAAAATCTTTGAAAAATAGCCTGGAACAGGACAGTTATGTGATGTAAGACACAACAAAAACAAACACAAGAGACTTTTGGAGAACTACATCTCAGTAGCATGCATCTTTTCCATTAAATGTTGCACTAAGCAATCCTGTATGAAAAAAATCCATTGAAGACTTTGGACATGAAGACTAACTTTGGTTGTTTTGTGTTGTGGGTTTGTTCAGGTGATTCTCCTGTGTCAGCCTCCAACGTAGCTGGGAATACAGGCTTCCACTACCACGCTCAACTTATTTTTGTATTTTTGGTAGAGGCGGGGTTTTACCATGTTGGCCATGATGGTCTCGAACTCCTGATCTCAGGTGGTCCGCCTGCCTTGACCTCACAAAGTGTTAGGAATATAGGCATGAGCCACTGTGCCAGGCCCCAGAAATGAAAGCTCTACGTGTGCAGTAATGTAATTCTGACTGATAAATGACAGGTGAGAGTAAGTGAAAATCTAACACAATTCAACATTTTTACATATTTAGACACATTGAAATTGGTTAGCTTATTAGAAAAGTTAAATGACTACCAGTATATACAGTATACTTATTCTGAATGAATTGCTAATCTAGATTTGAGAGATGAAATAATTATTTTTACAACACAGAAACATGAAGTGCATTTCCATATACCAACAATGAAAAATTTGACAGTAAATTAAGAAAACAATTGTTGCAACAACATTAAAATAATATAATTCTTAGTAATAAATTTAATAAGGAGGTAGATATCTTGTACAATAAAAAATAGAGGATCAGAATGTTTATGAAAAAAACTAAAAAGGACTTAAATAACTGGCAACAAATTCCACGTTCATAAACCGGAAGAATTAATGAAGTTAAGATGACAATACTACTACCCAAAGTAGTGTACAGATGTACTGTTATCCCAATTTGTAATTTTTCTGCAAAAGCAGAATAATTTTAGTTATTCTACAAAAGCAAAATAATTCATTTAAAACTTCATATGAATTTGAAAATCCTCTGAATGTACAGAATAATCTTGAAAAGAAGAACAAAATTTGATGGCTCACAATTTTAAATTTGAAAACGTACAAAGCTACAATAATTATAACAGTTTGATAGTGGCATAAGAACAATTGTAGAGATCAAATAAATAAAATAGATAATCCAAAAAATCCTTGCGTACATTATTGATTGTCTTTTGACAAGGATGCCTTAACCATTATGTAAAGGAAAGGACAGCTTGTTCCACAAGAAATGCTGGGAAAACAAGTCCACGTTTAAACCAGTAAAGTTGAATCTTTATCACATTCCAAGTACAAAAATTAAGTAAAAATAGAATAAAGACATAAAAATAAGTGTTAAACTTTACGGTTTCTAATGGTTGTTTTTATTGATGTGGGGTCAGTACGAACATGAACACCTTTATACACACAAACTAGAAAACTTTCAAGGAATAGATGCATTCCTAGATATGCACACTCTCCCACGATTAAGCCAGGAAGACAAAGATTTCCTGAACGGACCAATGATAAGCTCTGATATTAAATAGGTAATAAGTAGCTTGCCAATCAAAAAAATAAAAGCCCTGGACTTTATGGATTTACAACCAAATTCTAACAAATGTACAAAGAAGAGCTGGTACAATTCCTACAGAAACTATCCCCAAAAATTGAGGAGGAGGGTCTCCTCTCCAACTCATTCTATGAGGACAGCATGATCTTGATACCAAAACCCGGCAGAGACACAACAAAAACAAAAAATTAGCCGGGCTAATTTTTTTGTATTTTTAGTAGAGACGGGGTTTCACCATGTTAGCCAGGATGGTCTCTATCTCCTGACGTCGTGATCTGCCCGCTTCAGCCTCCCAAAGCGCTGGGATTACCGACGTGAGCCACCGCGCCCGGCTTCTATTTCTAGTTTTCTATTCTAGTCATTTTATAGAAATATAATAATATAATATGTGATCTTTTTTCTTTGGCTTTTCTCATTGAGCATGTTTTCATTATTTATCCATGTTGTAGCACATACCAGTTCTGTATATATTTTTATGGCTGACTAATATTCCATTGTGTAAATAATATAATATTGACCGGGCATGATGGCTCACACCTGTAATCTCAGTGTTTTGGGAGGCTGAGGCTGCTGGATCACCTGAGGTCAGAACTTCTAGACCAGCCTGGCCAACATGGTGAAACACCGTCTCTACTAAAAACACAAAAATTAGCCAGGAGTGGTTCCTGAAATCCCATCTACTCGGGAGGCTGAGGCCATAGATTCGCTTGAACCCAGGAGGCAGAGGTTGCAGTGAGCTGAGATCACGCCATTGCACTCCAGGCTGGGTGACAGAGCAAGACTGTCAAAAAAAAAAAAAAAAAGAGGAAATACGTGCAAACTACACAGCTGACAAGGGATTGATAAGCAGAATACAGAAGAAACAAAAAACTCAATAACAAATAATTACATAATTTAACTTTAAAATGGGCAAAAATATGAAGAGACATTTCTCAAAAATAGAAGAGGCATAAACATAGAACCTAAAAGTTAGAGAAAAATTGTGAAAAAATTTAAAAATATAGAAAAATAATTTCAGACTGGTCACATTAAAATTTAGTTAGAAATGAAAAAAAGAAAATTCTACAACTTGAAATTAGAAAACAGATAAATTATAAACAAAAATGGGAGTAAAGTGTGACTTTCTTCTCACTTTTTGATTGATTATTACATAGCCATTTTTATTTCATTAAAATCTTGTAATTCTGGGCCTAGTTAATGTTATGATATTTTATTTTTAAATAGTTTTATTTACTTTATTTAAATTGTGATTTTTGTGGGTACATAGTAGGTGTATATACTTATGGGGTTCATGATATGTTTTGATGGTCTCGCAATGCCACGTAATCACATCATAGAGAATGTGATACCCACCCACTCCAGCATTTATTCTTTGGGTTAAAATCTGATTATTCTTTCTTAACTAGTTTAAAATGTACAATTACATTATTGTTGACCAGAGTCATCTTGTTGTGCTATCAAATCGTAGGTCATATTTATTCTATTTTTTGTACCCATTAACAGTCCCCACATTTCCCCCAGCCTCCACTGTCTTTCTTAGCCCCTGAAAACTATCTTTCTGCTCTCTATGTCCGTGAATTCAGTTGTTTTAATTCTTACATCCCACGAATAAGTGAGAACAAGCAGTGTTTATCTTTCTGCGCCTGGTTTATTTCACTTAACATACTCACTTTTAACCATGTTGTTGTAAAAGACAGAATCTCATTTTTATGGCTGAATACTACTCCATTGTATATATGTAGTAATTTTTTTATACATTCATTCATTTGTAGACAGTTTGCTTTCAAATCTTAGCTATTGTAAACAGTGCAGCAACAAGCTGATTTTCTTTCTTTTGGGTCAATGCCCAGCACTGGGACTGTTGTGTTACATTGTAGCAGTGGTGGCTCAATTTTTAGTTTTTTGAGGATCATCCAAACATTTTTATAGTGGTTATACTAATTTACATTCCCACCAAGAGTGCACTACAGTTTTCTCCACATCCTCATCAGCACTTGTTATTGTCTGTCTTTTGGATATAAGACATTTTAACTGGAGTGAGATAATATCTTATTGTTGTTCCTATTTGCATTTCTCTGAGGTTTAATGATGTTTAGCAACTTTTATACGCCTGTTTGCCATTTGTATGTTTTCTTTATAGAAATGCCTCTGCCTGTCTAGGTGCGGTGTTTCACGCCTCTAATCCCAGCACTCTGGGATGCCAAGATGGAAGGATCACCTGAGATCAGGAGTTTGAGACCAGCCTGGCCAACATGGCTAAACCCTATCTCTACTAAAAATACAAAAATTAGTCAGGCATGTGTTCTGCATGGGAGATGCATGAGGAAGAATAAAAGGCACACACAATACTTTTAAAGGTAAATAGCCTTTTTCCCAATTGTATGGCAATACAGATATGAAAAGCAAATTGATATGAGAAGGGGAGAAGGGAAAAGATATGTATATGTTGTATATATAAAATTATATATACATTTTATTTCTATTTATTTATATAAATAAATATATTTATATGTAATTATATAATTATTTTATATATAATTTTACATATACATATATATTTTTTACTCATAGCAGACTACAGAGTATGGAGGAAGCATCATCAGACAGAGAAGCAACAGCCTGGGCTCCAGAGTCAGATGCTACACTCACCAGACTATGGAGGATTCATCACCAGACCAGTAAGCAATAGCCTGGGCTCCAGAGTTGGCCGCTCATCCGTTCACAGATGAAGAGAGGTCTCAGAAAGCTCTAGTGCCATCTGGGACCCTACTTCTTTTTGTAATGAGTCGTTTGGCATAAGGCCGAGGAACGAGGACTCTTCACTACTGGGCTCAAGAAACATAAAAATGTCAACTTGTTTTGGCGATTGTCTGTTGTTTTTCAACAACTAAGATACAGGAACAGATTAAAATACAGATTTCTCTGAAACACGGCTGGATGAACGCCTGAAGAAGCTCACAGGACCTGTTCTGGCACTTGGTGACCATTGTTTTTGTCCATGTTCGATTGAGTTAAAATTTAATATTTAACTTTTCTTCCAAATTTGGCCTCAATTTAATACACAATGGTAGGAAAGTACCCTTACAGATACTTGGGGAAGGCATAGTTGATACAGATTACAGATTCAGGGTGAGCACAGGAGAATTAAAAGCACAGTTAATAACAACCACACCCACCATGACTGTGCAAGGACAGTCATAGCGTGAGAATTGTCAGGGATGTACACACAACATTCAGTATGCAGTAAGGTGCAGGGACGATTCTCCAAGGTAGCCCATCTTCGGTGGCCTCCAGCAACTCCACGCATAGCCAACATTGACTACAGTTGGCTTCTTTTGCAGTGGTGGCTACGCAGATGATGAATTTGTTCTTGGCCTCAGACACAAAGACAAAGGTGCTGACCATTACTAAACAGGTTATTCTCTGTAATAACAAAAACGGAGGGGAACATAATTTTGTTTTTTATCTTGAGGAAATTGTACTATGCCTTCAGTTTCTGCTATCATAGCTACAAGTTCACCAGCCATAGGGGTAGGCTGTGATGGACGCTGTACCCATATTTTGGCTCCAGGATTTAAGCTACCTGTACCAGTGGGTCTGAATCCCCCAGTTCTGTATGTAGCCTCTATTGGGGCAGAGACTTCGTCAGAGCTTAATTGTTGACAAGGTACCACTAAAAATTGAGCAACCCACATCTGCGGTTTTATAGCACAAGAATCTGGAGTGATATTGTATAAATGACCTTTAACTCTTCCCGGTAACCACTCTCAATTATACCACCATACATTATGCCTCTCATTGCAAGACTTGAACGTGTTGTAATCCATTCATCCACATTCAAGTGTGCAACTATGGTGGAAATTTTGGCCTGTTGATCTGTCTGCTGATTAAATAGTCTGTCGAGAAAGCAGAGACACATGAGCATCAACATGGAAAACGGTGATAATGATAGTGTGTACCAGGATTCAAGTAACTTCCTAGCAGTGTTTTCCCTCTTTATTCCCAATTAACCATTTGTAAAGATAAAATAGAGAATGAAGGTGGTATGGGTGAGACTGGACATCAAAAGACAAAAAAAGAATGTGAGATGGTGACCTGAGAAAGGAGTAGAGAGATAAAATAGCAAAAAGGGTAATCTGCAAGGAGATGGAGGAGGCAGAATAGAGGAGAGGACTCAACAAACAGGGACTGTTGGTACAACAGAGGGTGCATTGCATGCTTGTCAGATGCTTCTTTCATTTTCTAGTTACTTTTTCTTTGAAATTTGTGTTAGATTTAGTTAAGGTGTCAATGTTTTTTAAAATCTTTTTATATACTGAAAATATTCTTTGATGTTTAGTAAATAACTTTCAGTATTTAAATTTGCCCTTGGTAAGAGTGTAATTTTTAAATCAACAGACAACATTCAGTAAAACTAGTTAGTCTAATATGCAACCGCTTCTTCTCTTCCCCATGTGATTTGGGAATTTAATGCACTGTGAGATGAAATTCCTAAGTCTATGATGTCTTTAAGTTTCCTTTTCTCTTTTTTAGCAGATATTGAAGAATGGGCTAGCTGGGCATGATCCTTTCTTTCACCAAGACCATCTGTTTATGATAAATACATTGTCCTGAGTTATTTTTATAGCTAATCCTCTTTCATGTTTCCAATGGTCAATTATTAAATCTATTCAACTTTATAATTTTGGAAGTTCAATGTGATTTCTCAAAAAAAGAAAGAAAGAAAGAAAATGCTTCAGTTTAATGTGATGAGAATAACAGAGAAGTCTCTCCATGTCGAGTATAAAATATGGTCTGAGATCTTTAGCCGGTTCTCGTGACTCTCTACTGGCCTGTCCTCCTCCTATCCCTCCCTTCCCAAACATACGCTTACACACTGACAAGGCAACTGAGGAGAGGAGAGCACAGGATTTAAACTATATATGTATATATTTTAAGATAGAATCTTTCTCTGTTGCCCAGGATGGAGTGGAGTGGCAATATCTCTGCTCACTGTAACCTCCACCTCTGAGTTCAAGTGATTCTTGTGCCTCAGCCTCCCAGGCAGCTGGGATTACAGGTGCCTACCACTATGCCCAGCAAATTTGTGCATTTTTAGTAGAGTCAGGGTTTTGCCATGTTCCCCATGCTGGTCTCGAACTCCTGGGCTCAAGCGAGCCACTGGCCTTGGCCTCCCAAAGTGCTGGGATTACAAGCAGGAGCCACCATACCCGGCCTGTCTTTATATGATTTCTTTGGCTGTAAAGAGTATCAGTGGTGTCTGTAACATCCTCAGTGGCTTAGGGTATCGTTTTTAACAGAGGCTGTGGTAAAGTTTTGCTGGGGATAGGGGCACCAGAGGTTTAGCCATTGTATCCTAGTGGTGGCAGTGGTGAGCTTAGCTTGCCTGTTTTTGGGCCTCAAGGCAGTTATGCTGGCAGCAGTGTTAGCAGGTCCAGGAAGACTAATTATTTGGCCTTCATGTGACTTGACTTGCTCAGGTGCCAGCAGTGAGCAATGGGTGATGGCAGTAGCAATGACAAGAAAAACCTTTGATTCCCAAGCATTCCATGCTGGTGTTGGTGTTGGCTGTGATGGGCTGGGATGGCCAGTTTCTAGGAACACAGGTGGTGCATATGTGCGAGTACCAGCCGTGGTAGTAGCTCCAGGTTGAGTGAGTCCATCCTCAGATCTCAGAGAAGAGTGCTCAGGTGCAAATTGTGTTAGACTTACTGGACAAAAGTCCACAGTTTAAGCACTATCTGGCTCCACACATTCATTGGCTGTTCTTAACATCACTCTGAGCCCATTAACCCTGCAGCAGAAAAACATTAGGAAAGTTTTTCCTATTTCTTCTTTGGGGCACAGTTTGCAAGGAAAGGAGGTGTATGAAGAGATGAGGTAAGTACTCTTATTAGAAAAAAGAACTCTTTGGGCCAGAAAATGACCAGTGCCCAAGGCCTGCAGAAGGGAGGAAATAATTACCGGGTCATGGGATCGAACTGTGGAGAGGGACTACAGTTTCAAGACCATAAACCAGTCTTTACCTGCTCCTAATTTAATTCAATGCAATCCTCACTGTTTGTCATCGTTTGTTTTTAATGTATAAAGCTATGGGATCTGTTTATTGTACGTTTTGTGGTATATTTTGGAGATTAATCTACCAGCTCTTTTTTCTCAGCCCAGTTGGTGGCTTGTCAACTCCTCTGCACTAATTACTGCTTGTTTTCTCACGGTCCAGACCTATGTTCTCATGAGCTGTGACCCTGGGGTATCCAAAAAAGTGCAGTTTTCTAAGCTGGTCACATATCTCTACATTTAATGTGCATTGTCTGTTTAAAGCAATGTTCAGACATTTATATATTCTTTCTTGCTGAGGTTTAAGCACCACAAGCAGCAGTCATATAATGGAGAGATTCTCAACAACAGAGTCAGTCTCTGCCATAATTGGATTTTTCATATTTTAGAAACAGCAGTTACATACTAAATGTTTTACAAAGTGTTTTTATAATTTTTATTTCCTTAAATATTGCAATTTAGAAAATTTAGAGGTCCAACATTTATTTAAAATTTGGCTCTTGTAATTTGCAGTCGAAAGCTTATATGAGTATCTACCTCTAAACCAATTAATTAAAAATGCCCTGGGGTTAACAGCACCAAAGTATAAGAAAATTTTAGTTAAGTGAAAAAGCCTAAGTAATGACCAATTAAGAAAATAAAAAGGAAATTATACTTTCAACCTCCTTTCCCCCAATTGCTCTATTTTTTTCTATTGCCAAGTTGTACAATTTTTTTGTCCTTGATAATTGTACTTTATTTTAATGTGACTAGATTTTATTTATTCTGTTTCATTTTATTTTACTGTGAGTAGATTTTGCCCCACTCCAGGCTGGAGTACGGTGGCATGATTATAGCTCACTGTAACTTCAAGTTCCTCAGCTCAGGTGATCTTCCTGCCTCAGCCTTCAAAGTAGTTGAGACCACAGGTACATGCCATAATGTCAAAATAATTTTTAAAACATTTTTAGTGACGGGGCCTTGCTTAGGCTTCTGTCAAAATTCTAGTCTTAATTGGTTCTCTGGCCTCAGCCTCCCGGGTAGCTGAAATTTCAAGTGTGAGCCACGGAGCCCAGCTATTTATTTTTATAAATATGTATCTCTTCAGTTGTTTCTGAAGCATTTTCAACACCTTCACCTGAACTTTCAGTCTTTCAACTCACAGTTGATTTTATCCACTTTGCTATTCATCCAATTTATTCTATAGCTTATATACTTTTGTAACATATTTAATATTTTCAGTCTTAAGTTATTTCTACTTATATGTATGTATGTATTTTTAGTTGGCTCTTTTGCAAGGCTGCAGTTCTCTCCAGAGAAGAGAATGGGCTCTATGCTTTCTTGAGAAAAGCATTTTTATAATGTGTGACTAAAATAAACCCTGTGGAAAACAAACAAAAGAAAAGACATTTTAATCATGATTTTTTATAAATTGCTATTTGGGAGACACAAATTTAGTAAGAAGCTATATCATGTTCCATTCAGATGAGGTTAGGGAGGGGCTTATAAAATTTCACTGCAAGTTTACACAAGTGAAAGATTTTATCACAGTCTATGATGGGCAATGGTTGGTTGCCAGCTTAGACTGTATCTAGGCAATCATCAGCTTAATTCGGCACAGCTGTCTCTTCAGGAGGTTTGTGATCAGGCTCAGTATAAACAATTTAAGTCAAATGCCGTTGCCCTTTTGGGACATCTGTAATTTTCCCAGTTCGAACAGTAAAATTCCACCTGGGTGTGTATGAGTATTAATTCAACTCCTCATGTCTTCCTAGTTTGTCTTTAGAGATCTCTCAAATAACTATCTCCATTTTGGATTTCTTTTAATCAGAAATAAAGAGTACAAGGATTATCACTGGTGAGGAGTATAGAAAAATAGCGCTCACCTGTGATTCATCGGACCCCAGCCAGAGAGAAAAGGCCAAGATATGCCTGACAAAAAGGCTTGAGGACTTTCAGGTAACGTATTCCTCAAAAAGAATCGGTTCACACCTGTAATCCCAGCACTTTGGAAGGTCAAGGCTGGCAGATTATTGGAGGTCAGGAGTTGAAGACCAGCCTGACCAACACAGTGAAACTAAAAATACAAAATTTACCAAACATACTAAAAGTACAAACATTAGCTGGGCATGAAGGTGGGTGCCTGTGATCTCAGCTACTCAGAAAGCTGAGGCACAAGAATCTCTTGAACCCAGCAGGTGGATATCACAGTGAGCCAAGATTGTAGCAATGCACTCCAGCCTGGGTGACACAGCAAGACTCTGTCTCAAAAAAAAAAAAAAAAAAAAAAAGAATTGGTTAAAGAATTGCTCTAATGCTGGAATTTTACCTCATAGATAGTAAAAATATTTACAGAATAAGGCCCAGGTGTAGTCATAAAGTGGCATTACAATTCTTTCATTCTAGATAAGAAACTAACTTAAAAAAAGAATAGAAATTCTAAGGTAAGAGACAAAACTCTGGGAGGATTTACATCTAAGGTAAAGGCTCAATCACAGGACACCAGAAGAAGATTGAGAATGCAGCTTCCTTTCTGCCCTGCATCCATTGTCAATAGACTTTCCCTGGCCTTCTCCTTTTCACGTTGGTCATTTTGATTATTTTATAATTTTTTTCCACATAGACCTGATGCAAATCCAGAGTTGGAAGAAAAAAATGACAATGTCCTAATAGTTGCTTAAAGGAGACCTCAGCAAATGTAGCAGAAATTGATTTTTTTTTTTTTTTTGGTAAAATCTTAGAAAGGTATCCATCCTCATGATCTCTGCAACTGCCTTTTAAAGAAATCTCTATTTCCAAGGCTGTTGCTATGCTTCGTGAAAATACCTTCAAATTATTAATTCTGGAAGTTCGAATGGTCTATCTTCACTCTTTCTTTGGATTAATACTAAAATGAACATACGCTCTGAGAAAGATGGACTTGGGTGTCTTATCCAGCAGCCAGAAAGTATGGCTGCTTTTCTCTTCTTCCTCATACATTATGCTGCCGACTCTTTAGGATTTCATAATTCAAGGAGAAATGTTAGAGTCCATATCTCATTTAAGCTTACACAAGTGAAATAAAAAGAACCACAACCACAACTCCAAGTTTGTAGTAGAACGAGATTTTAATATAAAATTCAACTCTAGCATTCACTATTTACAAAAAATAAATATTTCCCCTCCTCTCTGGATAAACGGGTTCTGGGGAAGAGCTCTCAGGGAGATGGAGAAGAGCTGTCTCTTCTTCTTCTGATTTTCAGTGGTCCCAGTAAATGTCTCACAATATTCTTTACATTGAAGCTGCAGGAAATGAACCAAAACCCCAAGTGCCTTAGTTCAGCCCTGCTGCTGAGGAAGAGGCTGTGCTTAAGCTGGTCTCAGTTTGCCTTGCCACTGACGTAGGACTCTGTACTGCGACCCGGCTACTAGATGGAAGGGCTAAATTATTTTGGGGCTTCCCTCAGAATTATGGCTCACCCTCCTCCCTCATCTGCACTCTGGGCTCCAGGCACTGTGCTGAGCACTCCGTTTATTGACAGTTCCCATGTATCCCTGATATGTGAGTCATCAGCACCGCCCCACTTCACAGAGGACAAAATCAAATCGAGGGGAGGTGAGGCAATTCTCGCCACTTGCAGGACTGGCCAGTGGTGGAGCTGGGATCCCAGAGTCCGCTTTCAAGATCTCTTCACTCACATTAAGCCCGAAGCTTCACTGAGCCTTATAAAATAAAGGGATACTGATTGTCCCACCTCACAGACCTCGGGTAAAACTAGGTCAGGCTCAATGTGGAGGGCACTGAGCACAGTGTAAGTTGCATGTGATTGGGGACTGTCATTGTTTCCTGGGGCCCTTAGGTTTGGAGGTTTCCTGCCATTTAGTGACAGCTGGCTCAGGGGGCATTCGGGGAGGGGCTTCCCTGCTGTTTGCTGTAACAGCCACCTGGCTCAGCCGGGACAGTTCCACAGTCATCCAGATAATTTCCCAGATGACCAGTAGTCATGTGGTGTCCTACTACCCATGGGATAAAGCCTAAACTTTTTATCATAGAAGGAATGATTTCTAGTGTCTGACAGCACAGTGGGATAACTATAGTTAGCACTATTTTTTAATATATTTTAAAATAGCTAGAAGGGATGCCTTTAAATTCTTCCAACGCAAAGGAAATTTTTCAAACACAAAGAAAATAATATCCATGTTTGAGGTAATGGATATTCTAATTACCCTGAGTTGATCACTGTACATTGCATGCATGTATTAAAATATCACTTATGTACCACAAATATATAATATTATTATGTATCAACAAAGGGAAAAATGCTAAAAGTGGCTTCCAACTAAAAAAAAAGATGTCAATTTCTAAGTCACAGAAAAAGATGCTCACTTTAAATTGTAAGTTATGTGACAGAAAATAAAGGGTTGTATAGTCACTTTTACAGTTCCAGATTATCATGCATAGAACTGCCTGGCCCCATGTCTATGTACACACAGATATACAGCCGTGCTTCTCTAGTGGGGCATATTTTTCTCCCTGAAACATTTGCCAATATTTGGAAACCCGTCTGGCTGTCTGGTTATTTTAGTAAATTAAATGTGACTGTAATTTGGCCCAATTTAGTGACTGTAATTAGGCCCAATTGCTGCCTGCACGTATATGATCGGGGCAAGTAGTCGAAGATACAATTACAGACATGATGAAACTGGCACATGTGCCTGTACAAGTGTGGCAATGATTTGACCCTGAGGCCATGTTTGAAAATGGTTCCCAGCACTAGAAGGATTTAAAATTCTTATAATGGAAATTATAGTACTAATAGGAACCTACTTACTGATCTCTTGCTTACTGCCTGTACTCATTTAAGTGGTACAATGTTTCATCGCAGCTCTAGTTCACCAGAATGCTTCAGCACAAGTGTACTACATGAATCACTATCAGTCTGTCATGCAGGAAGACATAGGTAGTGAGGAAAAAGGTGAGAACTCCCAATAATAAAATGAGTGAGACTCTGAAAGGCGGGAAATAAGGGAGGAGACCAACCCTCATATTGTCTTATGCCCAATTTCTGCCTCCAAAGAAAGAAGAAGTAAAAACTACAAGGCAGAAATGAAATCCACAAGCAGACAGCCCAGAGCCACACCCTGGGCCTGCTAGTTAAAGGTCAACCCCTGACCTAATCGGTTATTTGCATAAAAAATTCACTGTGAAGATCCCTGTCCTGTTCAGTTCCTTTCTAATTACCAGTGTCTGCAGCCCCCAGTCACATACCCACTGCTTGCTCAATAGATCATGACCCTCTCAAGCAGACCCCCTTAGAGTTTTGAGCCCTTAAAAGGGACAGGATTTGCTCACTTGGAGAGTTCGGCTCTTGGGAAAGAAGTCTTGCTGAAGCTCCCAGCTGAATAAACCCCTTCCTTCTTCAACTCAGTGTCCAAGGGGTTTCGTCTGTGGCTCTTCCTGCGACATTGGGAGAGGCCAATGCGGGGAGTGACATGGGGAAGCACAGATCCCTTACTGCTGGCTGTGTGTTCTGAGGAGAATGTGGGGGAAATCAGAATGTGGGGGAAATCAGACCTAGGATGCTTCATATGGCTGATAGTACCGGCTTTACAGCTGCAGCAGGCTGTGACAGGGGAAGGCACGTTCCTGGCTAAGCAGCATCTGAAACTCCCATAATAGGACCAGGTCTGGTGGACCCAACAGTGAAAATCAGAGTGAAAGTGACCTGCAAGGGAAGACATGAGAGGGAAAGCATCAAAATTGACTCCTTTGAAAAGCATAATAAAAATTTTTAAAAAAAGATTTAGAGGTGATTATAGGATGAAACAATGTGCAAAAGTTAAGGACATAGTGTGAATTAGAATAGCCCTGTTTTAGTGTCGGATGGCTTGCCAAAGGCACTATAGAAAAATTGGCCGTGTGTTTTAAGGTGGTGACTAGGGTCAGAAAACAGCCAGGACATTCAGACCTAGTCTTTATATTGACTCATGGCTAAATGAATGCAGCCCTGCCTAGTAGTTTACTGTGGAATGCTTGCAACTCATGGCAAGAGAAATCAGCTGCCCTCGCAGCTACAGAGTTAAAAGGAGACACAGAGGCTTGTAGCACCTCCCAGCCAAAAGTGAAAGTAAAATCAGCTGCCCCAGCAGCTATGGAGACTAATTAAAAGACCTCAGAAAAGGCAGAAAAACCGGTTTCGTAAGAAGCACAGAAAAGAATACAGACCCCTCCTCCTTACACTCCAATCTACCCGCTTTACCAAGGTAACGGTCCCTAAGGAGTTAAGTGCAAATGGATACATGCTGCGAGTCTCACCCAAGAAAGTGAAATGACAGCGAAAATCAGGCAGGCCGTCTCAGGTCTGGTTGTGCCTAAGATATGCTCATGCCTCTTAAGAGGACAGGAGGATCCCGAGATCAGGAGGCAAAGGAGAAGGCTGATCACAGGCTTAAGAAAGGCTGATTTACTAGCAGCAGCCCTTACGGGAAGAGAAGCTGGCTTTACAAGGAGGCCTGGACGCAGGCGTGAAAGTAGTCATGAAAAAGGCTAGTCTGGACGGGAGTTTGAAAGCCAGCTGAGGCTAGAGAGAGATTAATGTGCATGGTGCAAAAGGAAAGGACAGTGGAAGGATAAATGTCAAAAAAAAGAAAATAAGGAAAATGATCAGGGCAATGGTAAGAAAACAAACAAAAAAAAACCCAAAAGAACAAAAAAAACAACAACCACAAAACAAAACAAAAAAACCACACACACACACACACACACACACACACACACCAGCCAAGGGCTACTACACCCAGAAGAAACCGAAGAAACACTGCACCTGCTGTAGAAGGCAGAATAAAAAGTGTCAGAAAAAAGCTCAAATCTCCTCTAAAAGTGTCCAATATTTAAGCTTTTATATAAGCCAAGAGGAAACATGGCTTAGTCCTGAACAAAACAGGCTGTTTGTGCACTTTCTACTCCAACCACCCGGTGTCAAGTAAGAGAGTTCCTAAGAGCAACAAGGTTCTGCCGCGTTTACATCCCAAATTTCTTGCTCATGGTGAAGCCATTATACCAAGCCACTAAGAGGAGGAAAGAAGGAGCCCCTCCTCTAGAAGCCAAAGAGGAGAAGGATTTTAAAGGAATCAAAGAAGCCTTGACTCAGGCCCCAGGTTTAGGACTCCAGATCTAACTAACCAAGCTTTTCTTCTCGTATGTCCACAAGTGAAAGGGAGGCCATAGGGGTTCTAACTCAAGCCATAAGGTCATGGCATCGTCTGGTGGCATACTTATCCAGGCAATTAGATTCTGTGGCACTTGGATGGCCTCCTTGTTTTAAACTACTAGCTGCCAGTGCCCTACTGGTGCAGGAAGCTAGTAAACTAACTTTAGAGACTGTGAATACCCTAAACCCAGTACCTTACTCCTCATTGAGTCAGTGCCAGGAGGCCCCTTTCATTGCTGTGTGGACATGGTAGATAAAGTGTTCTCAAGCCAGAGAGATTTGACAGATCAGTCCCTCGGGGACCTGAAAGTTGAATATTTTACTGATGGAAGCAGTTTCATACTAAAAGGAGCCCCCCAAGCTGTGTATGCAGTGGTGACTTTAGACTCAATAGTAGAGGTGCAGTCTTCATGTACAGAAGGTTCTGATCAGAAAGCAGAACTAATAGCTCTCACAAGAGCTCTCTGGCTAGCAAAAGGCCAAAAGACAAACATTTATACAGATTCCAAATATGCTTCTGCCACTTTGCATGTTCATAAGGTTATTTGCAAAGAAAAAAAGAAGACTTTTAGCTGCTGGAAACAAAGAAATAAAGTACAAGGAAGAAATTCTACACCTCTTAAATGCTGTGTGGCCCCCAAAATTGATGGTAGTGACATCCTGCAAGAGGCAGCAAAAAACAAGAACACTAAGGGCTAAAAAAGATAGGAAGGCAGACAAAGAGGCAATGCAGGCTGCAATGACAACTCCACCTAAAGAAGAGGCCTTAGCTATGCCTCTCCTCTCGGAGATTCCCCTCCCGGAGATCCCAATCTACACTCCAAATAAAAGAGCTTGGCTTCCCCAGGAAAATAAGAACTACTTTCAAAGAGGATAGTACAAATTCTTCAATGGGAGGCTAGCCATATCTGAAATGGTGGCCCCCAGATTTGTAAAACAGTTCCACCACGGAACTCACATAAAAAAAAAAAAACATTATTAAGGCATCATTTTTATGTGCCATGGCTCATTGCTATTAGTCCAGCCATTTGTAAACTGTGTTTAACTTGCTCTCAGAACGATCCACGACAAGGTCCTTCTCGGCCCATGTTAGTGCAGGAAAAAAGAGCCATGCCCTGTGAAAAACTGCTTATGGACTTCACTGCATTGCCCTGAGACTGGGGCTATCAGTACAGGCTGGTGTTCATTTGTACCTTTTCAGGATAGCTCAAGGCCTTTCCCACCAGGACAGAGAAGGCACTAGAGGTGACCAAGGCATTAAGAGACATTATTCCCAGATTTGGACTGCCTCTAACTCTAAGATCAGAGAATGGACCAACATATATGGCTGAAATAGTTCAGGACTTAACTCGACTATTAAAAATAAAGTGGAAATAACATATAGCCTACAGGTAGCAGATCTCAGGTAAAGTGGATAGCATAAACTGGACACTCAAGCAGCTGTTGAAGAAATTTTGTCGAAAAGCTCATCTGAAGTAAGATCAGGTCTTGCCCATGGTCCTCTTCCGAGTCAGGTGCACCCCCACCAAAAAAACTGAGTATTCGCCCTCTGAGATTTTGTTCAGCTGCCCACCCCCCATAAAAGTCAGATTAAGGGTAATCTCTGTAAACTGGGAAAACTAAATTTAAGAAGGCAAATGCAGGCTTTACGTATGGCTATGCAAAAGATGCACTGTTAAGTATATTAAAAAAAGCCTATAACTCTGACAGACACAGATCACCCTTTCAAATCTAAGGACTTCGTTTAGGTTAAAAAATGGAATTCAACCACTCTAGGACCCATATAGGATAGGTCCCATATTGTAATCCTGTCTACTTCCACTGCTGTTAAAGTTGCAGGTGTCACACCTTGGATTCACCATAGCCGGCTAAAACCAGCGGCAGTAGTGAGACCTGATGACAATCTGTGGATTAGACAACAAGACCCAGATTGCCCCACTCGAATAGCCCTATGGCAAATCTCAACCACCGGTAAAAAGGACATCTGCCCTGCTCTGACCACACCGGAGGCTGGTCAGTCTATGCATGGCTGAAGCTTGAGGATCCTGCAAACTCTGCTCTAGTCACATCCCGGAAGTTCGCTAGTGTACACACAACAGAAGCTAAGAGGACCATCTCCAGATAAGTAAATGTGAATACAATTTATAACCCTAGTTATAATTCTGTCAATACTGATTGTTCTTTTGTTATGTTATTACTGCAAATACTGCAAATGTCTATGCCCAGAGGAAGGTTTGTGTGCCCATATGTTGTGTAAGCATGTTTCTATTACATACAACAATCTTGTTACCATTTCCGTTTACACTAAAAGGGGATAAATCTCCTGAAGGATGTCCACACTGTGTACACACTACCTCGGTAAAAAATACCATAGTTAAAACTCTGCTGTGCCATACCTACTATGAATGTACAGGAACTAAGTTAAGAATATGCACGTACAACCAGATGACCTATTCAGTCTGTGACTGAGGAAATAATCAGCTATATGTATGTTATGACCCTGGGCTCTTACCCTGTGAATTCTGGTTTGAGGTACATATTAAATCAGAGGGAGAAAAAGAAGGAAAGCTTATAGCTCAAACCAAAGAAGCCCCTCTCTTCTAAAAAGGGCCTATTTGTTCTTTGATGCCTGCCATGCCACGTATGTTCATAATTCTAAAAACCAGATTGTAAGACAAGGGCATGCAATCCTTTAAATTTTACCATCTTAAAGCCAGATCTACCTTTTTGGTCTACAGGACAGACAGCATTATTACGAGTTGATAGACAAGGAGCAGGTCTTGGAGTTCCACTACAAATTGTCAAAAACACTATAAGGACTCAAATGCATCCAACCCCTCAATACCAAGTTATTCTATAAGCATTTTGATCAGCCAGTGCCTGAGCTTCCCCCATCAACCAAAAAGTTATTTGCTGAACTAGCTGAAAACACAGATGGCAGCTTAAAAATTTCTTCATGCTATGTATGTAAAGAAACTAATATGGAGAATGAGTGGCAATGGGAGGCAAAGGAATTAATGCCACAAGATAACTTCACTTTGCTTAACCCTGCCAGTGAGCCAAAAGCCTCAGCCAGTGTTTAATTGTGAAAAATCTCCATAATTGGAAAGTGCTGTATCACCCCATGGGGAAAGGCTTTCACAGAGGCAGTAGGAAAAACAACCTGCCTAGGGCAACAGTATTAACATGAGACTAAAAACTAAACTCTATGGAGAAATGCTCAGAATGACTCCTAATTACCAGATCTAAACACTTTCTCTCGATTCTCCACTCTAAGCTACACTTGGCATCAGCTAGAGGCTTCAAATGCTTGAAAGGCACCCTCTGACCTACACTGGATCTGTGGAGCATGGGCATATTGGCAACTGCCAGCAAAATGGTCAGGGGCATGTCTGTTAAAAGCAATCAAGCCATCCTTCTTTCTAATTCCTCTAAAGCAAGGGAAATTCTTAGAATATCCAGTTTATAATAAAAATAAAAGAAGAACTAGAAAAAGCATCATAATCACAAAAGTAATAAGAATATCAAAAAAGATGTGGACATAGAAGACTAAAAAGATAATAAATGGCCTCCTGAAAGAATCATGACATACTATGGGCAAGCTACCTGGGTGCAAGACAGGTCATGAGGGTACTGCACCATAATCTATATCCTCAGCCGCATCATGAAGTTGCAGGCAGTCCTTGAAATCATAACCAATGAAACACCGAGGGCACCAGATTTATTGGCAATACAAGCAATACAAATAGGAAATGCTATATATCAAAATAGGCTGGCTTTAAATTACCTCTTATCCTCAGAAGGAGGAATATGTAGAAAATTTCATTTAACTAACTGTTGCCTAGAAAGCAATAATAATAGCCAAGAAATCAATAATAATAAATAATGGTAATAAAAATTACAGCTAGAATGCACAAGTTGACCCAGGTTCCACTTCAGACTTGATGCAGGTAGTCCCCGGATTCCCTGTTTGGAGGATGATTCTCAGCATTTGAAAAATTTGAAACCCTCATTAGTAGGTTCTTGTTTATTCTTGGCATCTGCCTCATCCTCCTTTGCCTTTTGTCTCTGTTTATTAGGAGTATTCAGTCAACTATGGAGGCAATAGTAGCCCAAAGCACTACTGCACAGTTGATGACTTTAACAAGATATCAGCCACTGCCAGAAGAAGAAAAGTCTCAGCTCCATGAAGAGGTGGCAAATAGTGCTGCTTTCTATTAACACCTCTGTTATAAAAAGCATCAATGGGGGGAATGGAACAGCAATTATAAGAAATTAAAGAGTGTGTAAGCAAAAACTCACTTGTGTGTAAGAAAACCCAACTCCTGTTGAGAAAGAGTAACAGCTGGAGTCCTTTAAAAACTAACTGCCTCTTTTTCTGTGGCTAGTGATCCTTATCTCTCCTCCCTTGCCAGGCACTGTGAAGACCCTGTTTCCCTAGCTGTGAAGCTGCAAGGTCACTAGACAGATAAATTCAAGTCACAAAACAGGTTTTTCCTTGAGAAGTAGGAAATAATGTAATGCACGTCTCAATTGAATAACTGTCTTTGTTTTTTGCTTCTGTAGTATGATTCTCCCTGCACAAATCTCCCCCAACCCATGAAATGCTTAAAAGGTAATTTAACCCTCTGTTCAGGACTCATTCCTTTGGATGTTAATCCGACTGGACCAGTGCACCTAAATAATTAGTAAATACCCTCCTGAACCCCATCGGCCTCTCTGATTCCTTAGAATTCCACTACATACAGGCTTCTCTACTATTGACCCCCACATTCTTTTCTTTCACACAGGAAGTCCACATGTAAAATCAAGTGTGAAACTATTCTATTTGAAGTGCATTTCTGTGCCCTAGGATCCAGATAATCACTTACCTTTTAAATTCTTGCTTTTTTATGGCTCACAGTATGAAGTTACAAAAATGAGGCAAATATTCTGATACTTTCTTGATTTTACAAGGGTAGCATCGTCCTTAGATAATTACATTCTGGAAAGACCATAATGAGCAACTCTGGACCTGGTTGATTGTCATTATTGGGTCCAATACACGGCTGCATACTAAGGGACAGTGGCCATTCTGAATTCACAGAAAAAGCCTGACATGAGAGGGGACATTTTGCTGGACATGCCACCAGGTGCATAGAGCTGAAAAATGAGACCTGCTGGTGACTTGCTTATCAACCTTAGGGTCTTGAGGGCTTTTTAAAATCAGGGCTTTAAAAGCTGGCTTCATATCCTGAGTTCAGAAAAAACAAAATTTTTTGTTTTCTATAGACTTTTTGGTTGAAAATCGCTTTTCTATGGACTTTTAAACTAATTATTTACAACACATGCCCCATGTCTAGTAATAAAGGTGTCAGCCATCTTCAAAATGTGTTTTTACTAATATTTTATTTTAAGCTCTATTAACTAAAGATATATTTATTTATAGTCACTTTGAGTCTCCAGGATAAATATTAGAATTAAATTGTTATTTCTCATAAAGTCTTGGTGGTTGCTACGTTCTACTGTTTTGCACGTAAAAAATCAAGAAACTGTTTAGTACAATATTAGAGAATATTTGTATTTAATTAGATTTTATAGTACTATTTTTATTTTTCTCTTTATTTCTTAGATATAGGTACTCATATTTCTACAAACTGACAACATAATATACTTACTTTAAAATATTACCGGAATAATTGAAGTTGATAGTTAAAAATGAAAGACAAAAATATGAGAATTGCTGAAGCCTTGTGATGGGTATGTATGATAAATGTTAGTTTATAATTCTCCCTATGTTTTCTAAGATTTTTTATTTTCATAATATCTTTTAAATATATAATTTAAGAATTTTTGGAAACTTTCACACACTGTATATTAGCCATGTTTTACAGTAAAACAAGTCAAACATCTTCTCACATGTCTTATCAATAAATTTAGGAGTACAATGTTGGATTTGAGTGTTGAAATTGGTTACAAATGAGGGACAAAAGAGCAGCCTTCTAATTGGCCATACACTAAAAGTACCTGCAACTGTGGACAGGGGTGCCACTAACACACTTTATTTAACATTTTTTCTCTGAGTCATTTTTGATAAGGGATATTTTAACCCTATGATGACATCATTACAAGTTTCTAATAATCTGTGACTCAGAGTGTCTTCAATAATGTACTATTATTTAATTTACATTTCTGGCCTGGTAAATCTAACTAGGTAATTTATGTCTATTAATACATTTTACAAATGTAATTTTTTTCTTATAACTATTTGCCATGAACATTTTATCTTTGTCTTTTCCTCTTTATTTAATATGCATTGAGAAGAATAATAAATGGGTTTGGTTTTAGAGTCTGTGAGTTCGTTCTCCAAAAGTCAACAGTAGTACATTCTATTTTTGGGATGTTTCATTTGGAAACATTTTAGAGGGATATAATTTTATAACAAAACCATCAAATGTTTTAAGTGTACAATTCCAAGTTTTTAAAATATACTTACAGACAACCATAACCACAATCTAATTTTGAAATAACCTTATCACTATGGAAAAAGTAATTAATCTGTTTTGTACTTATTGATTTCATTACCCTGGTCATAGGCAATCATTAGCCTGTGTTTATATATAAGCCTTTTATTAAAAGTTATTTTAAGTGAAATCGTAAATTATCTGCTCTTTTGGGTTTGGTTTATTTTACTTACTTTAGTAATTTTGAGGTTTTTTTCCTGACATAGGCGGTATTATTACTTCAATTTCTTTGTTTGGCCAATAGTATTTTATTGTATGGACACACCACACACTATTTTTTCTGTTATTATTTGATGAATATTTTCGTTTTATCCCCTTTGGGCTATTATAAATAAACTGCTTTGATCATTTACATCTGATTCTTTGTGTAGTCATAGGTTTTCATTTCTTTTGAGTACATAACAGAGAGTAAAATGTCTGAGTCATATGGTGATACTATTTATAACATTTTGAGTAATTGCCAAATTGTTCTTTAAAGCAGTTGTTTTTTACACTCCCACATACAATGTGTGAGGCTTTCATATATTTGATATCTTTGGCAATCTTTTTTATTGCCTTTTACAGCTCTTCTAGTATTTCATTGAGCCTTTGATTTGAATTTCTCTAAACTAATAATGTCATATAGTTTAAATTTGATGACAAATTTTGCTTTTTATCTGTAGAAATATTTAATTCAAGTTCTTTGCACATTTTTCAAGTAGTCAATTGTCTATTTATTATTGATTTATAAGACTTTGTGGATTTGAGCAAGATGGCTGAACAGACAAACCAAGGTGGAACAGCTGACAGCAAGGGACCAGGATGACTGGCACACTCTCAACAGAGGGCAGGTACTGCTAGTGGATGGAAGAAAGACACAAAAGCTGAGCTTAAGATTCAGAAGCTGGGAACCCTGAACAGGGCTATAGTGGAACTAATTTCTGGTCCCCCATGACTCTGAGAGAAACAGGTGAGTTTAACTGGCAAGGAGCTACCTGCTTTCCTGACTGGCCTCTGGAATCCCAGTGGCAGAGACCCTCTGGCCACCATGGAAAATGAGTTGAAAGGAAGAGCTGCTTAGAAAAGTGATAGGAGCAGTACACCAGCCAGTGCAGAGCCAAGAGGGTTTATTGTGGAAACATCTGTAGTGAAGTATGTCCAGGGATGCTCATACCCATAAACTTAACTTGCTCCCATAAGAGACGTTAGCCCTAGGGGAAATTTTGGACAAAAAGTCTGCAGGGTGGTGGCCCATCAGATGGGGCTATTTTGACCTGAGCATGCGTTGGTGTGATGGCCTCTCCTGTGGCCCCAGTTTGGCCATGCATGCTTGCAGTGCAGCCTTGAGTGCCCTGGGGGCCTGCGGCATAGATCCTGAACTGGCAGATCATGTCTGACCAGTAGACAGCTCCAGGGGGGTGACCCCATCCGGGCCCCAGCCTGCCTGCTGCCTTTCCTCACTGCAACTTCCGCCCAAGGCCCATTGTCACCCCACATATCACTATGCTGGTGTGTGTGTGTGTGAGTGTGTACATGCATGGAAGGATCTTGGTTTCCCTGCCCTGTCAGTGCACATGTATATATGCATTCTGCCCTGGCACTTCCATTGGTAGGAGTGTACTCCAGGCCTCCACCCCTGCTATACCACCATTGCAGACAGAGTCTTGGGGGAAACAAAGCCCACCAGCCCCACCACACCAGCACCCTTCCCCTTTGCCAACACTGCCATTTGAGTACAACTAAGCACACAAAACAGCATACTCTCTTCAGCCCTGAGCAGCCACTGTTGCCTGCATGAATACAGGCAAAACCACTTGAGTGAGCCAAGCTTATAACATAATTAAACCCCTAAGGTCATCAAGCAGAATAAAAGGAAAAATCCAAAAGTTGACACCTTCAAAGATTAAATAAATATCACCCCAGAAAGATAAGAAAGAACAAGCACAAAAACTCTGATAACTCAAAAAGTCAGAGTTCCTCTTTTCCTCCAAATGGCCACAATACCTCCCCAGTAAGGTTATAAACCAGTACAAGATGGCTAAAACTACAGAAATTGAATTCAGAATATGAATAGAAATAAAGATCATTAAAATGCAGAAGTACCTTGGAACTCGATTGAAAAACTTTAAGAATCATAATAAAATGATACAGGAGCTGACAGACAAAATAGCCAGTATTAAGAGCATAACTAACCTGAGAGAGCTAAAAAATCACACTAAATTTTTTATAACAAATTCACAACTATTAATGGTAGAATAGACAAAGCTAAGGAAGAATCTCAGAGTTTGAAGACTGTTTATGTGAAGTAAGACATTCAGACAAAAATAAAAAAGAATAATAAAACCCCCAAGCCTCTGAGAAATGTAAACTTATGTAAAGAGACCAAATGTATGACCCACTGGTGTTCATGAAAGAGATGGGGAGAATGGAAGCAATTTGAAAAACATATTTTAGGATATCATTCATGAGAACTTCCCCAACCTGGGGAATGCTGGCTAGAGAGGGCAGCATTCAAATTCAGGAAATGCAGAGAACTATAGTAAGATACTTCACAATACAATAATCACCAAAACACATAGTTACCAGATTCTTCAAGCCTGAAATAAAAGAAAAAATGTCAAAGACAGTGAGAGAAGAAAGGGAGGTCAACCACAAAGGAAAGATCATCAGTGTAAAAGTACACCTCTCAGCAGAAATCCTACAAGCCAGAAGAGACCAATACCATTATTTAACATCCTTGAAGAAAGTAAATTCCAATCAAGAATCTCATATTTGGCCAAACTAAGCTTCATAAGTGAAGGAGAAATAAAGTTCTTTTTAAACAGGCAAATGCTGAGGAAATTCATTATTACAAGACATGCCTTACAAGAGCTCCTAAAGGAAGAACTAAATATAGGTGAAAAAAAAATTATTAGCCACCAAAAAAACACACTGAAGTATACAGACAAGTGACACACAAACAAGTCTTCATAATAACCAGCTACCATTATAATGACAGCATCAAATGTACACATGTCAATACTGACTATGAATGTAAATGGGCTGAATGTTCCAATTAAAAGGCATAGAGTGGGAAACTGGATAAAGAACAAAGAACCAATGATATGCTGTCATCAAGACACATTTCACATGCAATGACTTTCATAGGCTCAAAACGAAGGGATTAAAAATCTACCAAGCAAATGGAAAACAGAAGAAAGAATGGGTTGCAACCCTAATTTTAGACAAAACAGACTTTAAAACAACAAAGATTTAAAAAGGCAAAAAAGGCATTACAAAATGCTAAAGGGTTAAATTCAACAAGAATATATGTATTCTTATTTAAATATATACATTTTAAATATACACACACCCAACTCAGGAGCACCCAAATTCATAAAACAAATTCTTAGAGGTCTTTAAAAAGACTTAGATTCCTACAAAATTATAGTGAGAGACTTCAACAACCCATTTACAATATTAGATTATTAAGGCAGAAAATTAATAAGATATTCAAGATCTGAATGCAGCACTGGATCAAATGGATGTAATAGACACCTTCAGAACTCTCCACCAAAAACATCAACATACACATTCTCATTGCCACATGGCACATACTCTAAAATCAACCACATAATCAGACATAAAACTGTCCTCAGCAAATATAAAAGAATTCAAATTATGACAACCACTCTCCCAGACCAGAGTACAATAAAATTGGAGGTAAAAGTTGAGAAAACTAAGACTCAATACTGTATGATTACATAAAAATTAAATAACTCACTCCTGAACGACTTCTGTGTGAATAATGAAATTAAGGCATCAATCAAAAAGTTATTTGAAACTAATGAGAACAAAGACACAACCTACCAGAATTCCGGAGACACAACTAACTCAGTGTTGAGAAAAAAACTGATGATGCTAAACACCCACCACAAAATGTAATAAAGATCTCAATTTAACCACTGAACATCACAACTAAAAGATCTAGAGAATGAAGAGCTATCTAACTCCAAAGCTAGAAGAAGACAGAAATAACCAAAATCAGAGACAAACTGAGATTAGGACACACACAAAAAACTAAAAGATTAATGAATCCAGGAGTAGGATTTGTTTTAAAGGTGGACTACTAGCTAGAATAATATAGAGGAAAAGAGAGAAGGTCCAAATGAAGACAATCAGAAACAACAAAGGGCATATTACCAATGACTCCTCAGAAATACAAATAAACATCAGAGAATATTATGAACACATTTATGCAAAAAAACTAGAACACCTAGAACAAATAGATAAATTCCTGGACAGGTACATCTTTCCAAGACTGAACCAGGAAGAAATTGAATCCCTGAACAGACCAATAATATGCTCCAAAATTGAATCAGTTATAAATAGACTACCAACTTTAAAAAGCCCAGGAAAAGATGAATTCCCAGCCAAATTCCATCAGATATGCAAAGAAGCATTTGGTACCATTCCTACTGAAACTCCCAAAAATTTGAGGAGGAGCATCTTCTTCCTCATTCATCCTATGAGGCCAGCAGCCTTCTGATACCAAAACCTGGAAGAAAAGCAAAAGAAAGAAAAATTTCATATCTTTGATGAACATTGATGCAAAAATTCTCCATAAAATACTGGCAAACGAAATCCAGCAGCACACCAAAAAGCCTATCCACCACAATCAAGTAAGCTTTTTCCCTGGGATGCAAGGTTGGTTCAACATATGGAAATTAATAAATGTGATCCATAACACAAACAGAACTAAAGACAAAAACCTCATGATTATCCTAATAGATTCAGAAAGAGCTTTTATTAAAATTCAAAACTCCTTTATGTTAAAACTCTCCATATACTAGGTATTGAGGAAACATGCCTTGAAATAATAAAAGCCTCCTATGACAAACCCACAGTTAACGTTATACTGAATGGGTGAAACTGGAAGCGTTTTCCTTGGAAACTGGCACAAGACAAAGATGCCATCTCTTACCATCCCTGTTCAGCATAGTATTGAAAGTCCTGGCCAGAGTAATCAGACAAGAGAAAATAATAAAAGGCATTCAAATAAGAAAAGAGGAAGTCAAACTACCCATTTGCCGATTTTATTAGTCAGTGTTCTGTGTTTATGGATTGGAAGAATCAATATTAAAATGTCCATGATACAGATTCAATGAAATTTCTGTAAAAATACCATTGACATTCCTCACATAAATAGATAGAACAGCTCTAAAAAAGTCTTAAATTTCTGTAAATCACAAAAGACCTAGAATAGCCAAAGCTATCCTGAGCAAAAAGAATAAAACTGGAGGAATCCCATTACATAACATACATTATTACCTTACATATATTACATAAAATTATACTACTGATCTATAGTAACCAAAACAGCATAGTACTGGCATAAAAACAGACACACAGAAAAATGGAGCAGAATAGAGAACTCAGAACCAAAACCATCCACCTACAGTTAACTCATTTTTTACATAGGCACCAAGAAAATACATTAAGAATAAAAAATCAGTCTCTTCAATAAACAGTGCTGGTAAATCTGGATATCTATATGCAGAAGAATAAAACTAGACCTCTATCTTTTGCCACGTGCAAAAATTAAATCAAAATGGATTAAATATGTAAATGTAAAACCGCACACTATAAAACTTCTGAAAGAAAACTTTGGGGAAACTCTAAGAAACCTGGGATTAAACAAAGATTTCTTGAGTAATATCTCACAAGCACAGGCAATCAAAGCAAAATGGAAAATTGTTATCACACCAAGTTATAAAATTTTGCACAGCACAGAAAGGAATCAACAAAGTGAATAAACAACCCACGGAATGAAAGAAAATGTTTTCAAACTACCTATCTGAAAATGGATTTGTTACAAAACATAGAAGAAGCTCAAATAACTCTATAGAAAATAAAATCGAATAATCCTATTTTTAAAAATAGGCAAAATATGTAAACAGACATTACTCCAATAAAGACACACAAATGGCAAATAGGTATATGAAAAGATGATCAACATCATGAATCATCAGAGAAATGCAAATCAAAATTACAATGAGCTATTACCTCACCCCAGTTAAAGTGGGTTTTATCTAAAAGGCAATAACAAACACTGACAAGCATGTGGAGAAGAGGGAACCCTCATATGCTGTTGGTGGGAATGTAAGTTGGTGGAGCCACTATGGAGAACAGCTTGAAGGTTCCTCAGAAAACTAAAAATAGAGGTACTATACAATCCAGCAATTTCACTGTTAGGTAGATACCCAAATGAGAGAAAAATCTGTGTATCAATATGATAACTGTACTCCTCTGTTTATTGCAACACTATTCACAATAGCCAAGATTTGGAAGAACATAGGTGTTTATCAACAGATGAATAAACAAAAAAGTGGTACATATACAAAGTGTGGTACTGTTCAGCCATAAAAATGAATGAGATTCTGTCATTTGTAACAAAGTGGGTTAAACTGAAGGTCATTATATTAAGTGAAATAAGCCAGGTATAGAAAGACAAACTTCACATGTTCTTACTTATTTGTTAAAGCTACAAATGAAACAAAATAATTACTGGAGATAAAGAGTAGAATGATGGTCACCAGAGGCTGAGAGAAGTAGTAGAAGGTTGGGGGTGGGGAGGTGGGGAGGTGGGAATGGTTAATGGGTACAAACATGTAGTTAGAAAGAATGAATCAGTTCTAGCATTTGACAGCACAAGGTGACTCTAGTTAATATAATTTAAGTGTACATTTTAAAATAACAGAAATTGTATAAGTTGGTTATTTGAAATCCAAAAGTAAATACTTGAGTTGATGAATACCCCATTAACTCCGATGTCATTATTACACATTGTATGCCTGTATCAAAATATTCCATATACTTCATAAATGTATACATCTATGATGCACTCAGAAAAACCAAAAATTAAAAAATTAGGATATACTTTAAGACAAAAAATACTATTACTAGAGATGAAGATAGATTATAATTACAAGGATAAATTCATGAGGAAAATAAATTAACATATATGAATGTAACAAAAGTTCACAGAAATACATGAAGCTAAACTGACAGAAATAAAGGCAGAAATAGTTGCAACAATAGTTGCAACAATAATAATTGCAAGATTTACTTCCCTACTTACACTATTGGGTAGAAGAGCTAGACATAAGAGAAACAAGGAAATAGAAGACATGAATAACATAAACCAAATAAAACTAGAGACATATGCAGAACTCTTCACCCCAAATCAGAATATATATTCTTCCCAAATGCACATAGAACATTCTCTAGAATGGAGAATATGCCGCATCATAAAACAAACATCAATAAAATTGAAAGATCAAAATAATGAAATGAATGTTTTCTAATCACAAAGGAGAAAATTAGAGACCAAAAAAGCAATAAAATTGGGAAATGCAAACGTGTACATTAAATGACACACTCCTAAATAATTAATGAAAAAAAATTTGCAAATAGTGTCAGAAAATATTTTAAGATAAATAGAAATTTAGACAAAACATAATAAAATTTATGAGACTTAGTGAAAATTGAGCTCTGAGGGAAACAGCAGAATTACTTTATAAAAAACAAAGAAATCTTAAATTAATAGCTTAGTGCTTATTGAAGCATTTAATGAAAATGAACTACCCAGTTCACCAGAGGCAAATACTATCAGTGGGGTCAAAAATTAGTCATGCTGACAATCGTAGGAGGAAATACTTTGTAACAAGACACTGAGAATTAGGATTGTGATAGTACTCCTTGGAATCTAGAAAAAAATGGGGATGCTCTAGGCTAGACAGATTCTCAGGAAAAACACTAAAACCCTAAGCTCCCACCTGTTTGTCTTTTAATCTCTGCATGAGCAGAAAGTATAGGCAAAAGCAGAGTTAGGACTTTATGGCACACATACAGATTCCAGATGAAAGGATCAGAAGATTCATATTTTGAGAGGGCTAAAATATCTAAAGTCTTGCTGTCCTATTAAAGTTTAGTGAAACTATATTACAGATTCACATTGCTCACTTCTTCCAGTAATCCAGTAATCTAGTAAAGCTTGATTTTGCCATTTGAATCCTCTGATAAATGAAGTCAGCCTCTATCTTGAGGTGCTTTTTGGGATGTTGGAGTTATGGCCACCATGACATTGCTATTGGTTACACTACTTTGTAAGTCAACAATGAGCTTGCTACAGAGCTGTGTAACTGAATTCTGACCCATGTGGGATGTCGTTAGCTTGATCTTTCTGTTTTGAGATGGGTCGTTTTGAACTCTATGAAACACCTCAGGAGGCCACTTGGTAATTAGAAATAACATATTCTAGAAGGAAATTAGACTAAAATACAAACAGCACTAAAGTAAAAATTAAAATTCATATTTGGTAGAAATTTTATGCCACCCTCCACTATCTCAAGCAAATTTTCTGACTCTGTGGGACTCCAATTTACTGAATATTTTCTAAATATCTGTTCCTGGTTCACTAATGGGCCAGGGAAGATGACACCTCCTGGTGTTCACTGGGCTGGTGTAGATGTTTGATCTCATTGTCAGTCAATGAAGAACCTGATTCAGGAGTGATTACTTCACTCAACTGTCAGAACTGAGAGTTCTGTGTTATTGCCACATTCTACGTGTTTAGGCTTCCACATTGAAAATGATTAACTGTCTAATTAAGAACATCTTCTTTGGGTTTGCAAACTGAAATTTATCTTAGCTGCTGATCAAACTGTCAGGCCATTCATTTAGAAGTTCACAATTAGGGCTATGTCTCCAAAAAGGTGAACCACTATCAAGCCTAAATCCATGTCTACTGCAGAGGTCATCGCTGCATGCCAGGTTGGTGGTTCTTGGTGAAAGTTGATCTACGTGTCCCATGATTGGGGAAGTACCAGACCATTTCCGGCAGAATAACTGCCTTAGACTTTTGACCCATTACTTGAAGTATTGGTCACTAGTGTTGACACCTTCAGCATAAAGATCAGCTGACTCCAGCCACATTATGTGTTATTTGAAGCTAATCCATGTCATCTTTTAGGTATTTGAGACCACTTAAATTCTCTCTCTCTCTCTCTTTTTTTTTTTTTTTTTTGCTTTTATCACCAAATCTATTAAGATGAGCCAATAGTCTCATTTTAACTTAGTTTCCTCATCTGGGTCCACAGCTCTTGGTTAGCTAATGTGTTGATTAAATGGTTTATTAGTCACCTTCTTTGGTCCCAGAAGAGATTATCTCCCGTTGACTGCCTCTAAGATATAGATAACATTGTTATTGAGTAAAAGGAGCTCACTTCTTGAAGTGCTAGAAGCCAGTACTGTGGCACCAGGTTTTTAAGAGAAAGCAATTTTATATTGAAACGTGACTCTCAAGCTCAAATCTGTCTCTCTGTGTTGGCTTTATGGTAATAATATTATTTAAAAGGACTTATGGGGTGAATTCTGAGATTAGTCTGTGATTAGTGGAAGGAAAGGGAAAGTGGAAAGTTCTCAGGCAAGAGGACTGATCTCTTGTTGCCTCCTCATGGATCTCATGTGCAAACTGAAGGGGAGTTGTGATGAAACACGTAGTGAAAATTCAGGCTATGACCTCAGCAAAGTCATTCTGCCGAAACACCATTTGGCCATATTGATTCCACCAATTTAAGCCAGTTTGTTTATTTCATAAGTAGAGGAAGTTTCAGTGTTTTGGCAAGTTGAGTTTTTTTTTTTCTCTTGTCTGTTATTCTGCAAGCTCAAGAGTTTCTGTTAGATACTGGTGTTCTTTTAACTCTGCAGAAGACTTGCAAAATGATTGCGGCTATAGGAATCTATTTTCCAAATTTGAGGATCCACACTGACATTCCTGGGCAAGATGTGTTTTCTCCTAACTGCAACCTCCAGGCAACCTGGTTTGTATGATTTCTGAGTAGCAGTCCAGCCAAAAACGGGGTTATGGAACTCCAATTTATTTCTGATTATGTTGTATATAAACATTCTTCTCTCTATTACAACTGACTCTACTACATGAAATGTCTACAATAAAATAGGAGGGAATCAGATAAAGGTACAATTATAAGTATTGGAATGGATCATATTAATTCTGAGGATGTAGAAGAGGAGCAACAACCTGAAACCTGGGGAGTGAACTTTCGACTTAGACCTCAGGAGCTATGGGAAATGGATAGGCATGAATAACCTTTTTTCTTTCAGAGTTACCCCTGGCACACTCCAGAAAAGAGTCTGGCAATAATTTTGGGATAGGATAAGAGTAGGATTAGTTAGAACAGATGGAAGGGCAAAGACTAGGTTTATTTTTTCCATTTCATCCCTCATATCACCCTTAAGAATCCTCTGGGCTAGGCACGGGGGTTCAAACCTGTAATCCCAGCACTTTGGGTGACCAAGGCCGGTGGATAATGAGGTCAGGAGATAGAGACCATCTGGCCAACATGGTGGAACCCAGTCTGTACTAAAGATACAAAAAGTAGCCAGTCGTGGTGGCACATGCCTGTAGTCCCAGCTACTTGGGAGGCTGAGGCAGGAGAATTGCTTCAACCTGAGAGGCCAAGGTTGCTGTGAGCTGAGATCATGCCACTGCACTCCATCTTGGATGACAGAGGAAGACTCCATCTCAAAAAAAAAAAAAAGAATCCTTTGGAATTATCCCATTTCTCTGCAATGTAGTAATGAAATTCTAGTGAGGAGCATGCATTCTCACTGCCCAGGTGTCAGAGGCCACAGTTAAGTTGCTTCAGGGGAAAAAAAAACACAAAAGCAAAAACAAAAACAAGAAACCCTATTGCTTTGTTTTTTTCTAAAAAGATTAAATGCCCCATGGTTTAGATTAAGCTGGATCTACAAAACATTGAGTTCATCTTTTATTTTCTCTGTGAGCAGAGGCTCCTCCTTCTGTTTTTCTACCATCTAGAGATGAATCTATATTTGTCAATATTGACATAAATCAGAGACATAGATCACATAAGAACCCGAGACAAGCCTTCAAGATTGTCTGACTCTTGCTCGTTTCTCTTCTCAATTATGATGTCAGAGAAAAATACCTGAGATGAAGTCTCTCAGGAATAGTTAGAATGTTCCACTTCTAGAGAAGATGGTGAGGCAGGGCAAGACTCACAGTGAGAATAAAAGCTTCTTCTCAGTCTTTCAGTGTATTTGTTTCTGGTAGATGAATCCAGAAAAGATTCCAGAGCCAGGGAAGAGCTATTTGAGAAGGTAGAATCACTGTAGATCAGAGTACCATGTCACATGTTTATTAGTCACCTTCTTTGGTGAAATTCTCAGTGCTAAGCCTCTGATAGGGCTTCAGAGTAATGTATGCCTGTGGAAACCTCTAATTCCATTTGAAAGATGAAGATCTGGCTCTGGAAGAAGTCTCCTATCTGACAGAACATCATGCTTCTGTGGGTGTGAGATTCTGTGCCTTTCCTCAGCAGACACCACTGACTCAATAATTGTTTAAGAATCATGCATAAATAGGCCTTCTTTATCATGAATTTCTTAAATAATAAAACAGAGAAAACCTATTTATCGACGTTCAAACGGAGTAAAAGCGTAAGAAACTTCACACAGAAATTTTTATAGAAGGAAACTCGGGCTCTGTCCATCCCCAGAAATCTCAAAATTCTGGCACAATCTGTTATAATTAACCTTATCAGAGCTTGATTTTTTTTTGCTATATATATTTACCTTTAATTGGACCTTAAATTTGTTATGCGTTTTAAATTTTTTTTTTGATAGAATCTTGCTCTGTCGCCCAGGCTGGAGTGCAGTGGTGTGATCTCAGCTCACTGCAAGCTCCACCTCCTGGGTTCACACCTTTTTCCTTGCTCAGCCTCCCGAGTAGCTGGGACTACAGGCGCCCGCCACCACACCTGGCAAATTTTTTGTATTTTTAGTAGGGACGGGGTTTCACCTTATTAGGCAGGACGGTCTCGATCTCCTGACTTTGTGATCCACCATCTTTGACCTCCCAAAGTGCTGGGATTACAGGCTTGAGCCATCATGCCTGGTGAAGGATAAAACATTTTTTATCCTTTGTGGTAGAAACATCAAACTGCCACATCCCAAGTATTAATAGAACTCTCCAGTGCAATTGTTATTGCTTATTAACTTTTCGCTGTGGTCTGGATACTTGTGTTCCTCACTCTCCACATTCATATTTAAAAACTTCATCCACTTGTGGATTCAGTGTGATACTATTAGTTATAGGACCTTTGAGAAAGTTATTAACTCAGGAGGGCTGCATGCTAACGAAAAAATAATAGTGCCCATGTGAAGGAGGTTGAAAGGAATATTCTTGCCCCTTCTGCCATGTGAAGACATAACCAGAAGGTGCCACTTGTGAGGAAGAGAACCTCACAAGAAAGAGCCTCAGAAAGTTGTTATACAGCAGAACATCTTTCTCTCCTGAGAGATTCTGCCTAACAGAGCTGTATAGTGGACTCTCTTTAGAATGTGAGTTTTTGCTTACCAGAGTCCTTAGTACTGCTAGGGCCTTTCACCAAAGAAATGGGGTCACTTCTTGAAGGTATCATTCTTCTTTCAATAAGACCTACCTTGCTTCAATAAGACCTACTCAAAGGCTTTTCTGCACTGCCGACTGCTCGCCATTCTCTCCCAAGTCATCTGATTACTTGCGCACAATTATGCAATTACAGCACCTCCTGCACCAGTCCCTGAGGAAATGGAATGCAGCCAGAGCCACGGGTTTGAGGATACAAGCTGAGTTAAGGTCTTTATGTTTAATGTATTAATTCTGTGATCCCAAGTATGTCATTGTGCCTCTCAGGGGCTCCATGGTCTCACATCCTGCACAGTGGGGATTATGGTGGCATCCAGCTCCAAGGGATCTCATAAGATGTGTACAAAATGATACCCATGACTCTTGGGGGTTGATACTAAACACAGCTACTGTGTAAACTTAGAGAAAGAAACTACAAGCGGTGGGACATAGCTTGAATACCTCTCAAACATGCTTGGGTTTTATAACTTGAATCTTAAGAAAGTCATGTCCCCTCTTGAATTTATTTTTCAAAATCCATCATGAAAACATTGAAATTGAATAAAATTTAGATGTTGTTATTCTTTGGCCAGAACAACAACAATAACCACAACACACATTGTAATACCTTCTCATTTTATTTAGAATCAGTCCCATATGTCTCATCTTGGCATAAGTAGTGAATAGCCTTCATGATGACACATAATAATTTTTATTTCCAACTCTACCTACCCATGTGTAAACAGTAAGTGGTTAGTGACTCACTTCATGTCAGTAGAATACATTTGAAAATAGGGAATGTCACTTCCAATATTTAATTATGAAAAGATTGTCACTTGCCTCTTACTTTCTCTCTCTTGTGTTATTGTTTCCTTCCTTTTTTCCTGTCTTTCTCTCTCTCTGTCACATACTTTGCTCTGGAGAAGCGAGCTTCAATGTTTTGAGCTTTCCTTTTTACAGGCTTGTGTGACAGAGAATAGTGAGAGTGCCCTGACCAAAGACAGAAAGAAACTAAGACCTCAGACCTAACAATAATGCCACAACTAACCAGATTGAGCTCAGAAGTGCATCCTTCCCAGTCAAGCTTCAGTTGAGACACAGCTTCAGTCTCATGAGTGAGAGGTGACAGCATGCTGGCAGCCCTCACAGCCCTCGCTCACTCTTGGCACCTCCTTGGCCTTGACGCCCACACTGGCTGTCCTTGAGGAGCCCTTCAGCTCACGGCTGCACTGTGGGCGCCCCTTTGTGGGCTGGCGAAGGCCGGAGCCGTCTCCCTCAGCTTGCCGGGAGGTGTGGAAGGAGATGCGCGGGCGGGAACTGGGGCTGGGAGCGGTGCTTGCGGGCCAGCGCGAGCTCCGGGTGGGTGTGGGCTCGGTAGGCCCCACACTCGGAGTGGCCAGCTGGCCTCGCCAGCCCCAGGCAGTGAGGGGCTGAGCACCTGGGCCAGCAGCTGCTGTGCTCGACTTCTCACCGGGCCTTAGCTGCCTCCCCGCCAGGCAGGGCTCGGGACCTGCAGCCCGCCATGCTTGAGCCTCCCCCTCCTCGTCATGGGCTTCTGTGCACCCGAGCCTCCCCGACGAACTCCACCCCCTGCTCCATGGCGCCCAGTCCCATCGACAACCCAAGTGCTGAGGAGTGCGGGCGAACAGCATGTTACTGGCAGGAAGCTCCACCTGTGGCCCTGGTGCGGGATCCACTGCGTGAAGCCAGCTGGGAACCTGAGTCTGGTGGGGACTTGTAGAAACTTTATGTCTAGCTAAGGGATTGTAAATACACCAATCTACACTCTGTATCTAGCTCAAGGTTTGTAAACACACCAATCAGCACCCTGTGTCTAGCTCAGGGTTTGTAAATACACCAGTTGACACTCTGTATCTAGCTAATGTAGTGGGGACGTGGTGAACTTTTGTGTCTAGCTCAGGGATTGTAAATGCACCAATCAGCACCCTGCCAAAATGGACCAATCAGCTCTCTGTAAAACAGACCAATTGGCTCTCTGTAAAATGGACTAATCAGCAGGATGTGGGTGGGGCTAGATAAGAGAATAAAAGCAGGCTGCCTGAGCCAGCAGTGGCAACCCTCTCGGGTCACCTTCCACACTGTGGAAGCTTTGTTCTTTTGCTCTTTGCAATAAATCCTACTGCTGCTCACTCTTTGGTTCCACACTGCCTTTATGAGCTGTAACACTCACCACAAAGGTCTGCAGCTTCACTCTTGATCCAGCAAGACCACGAAACCACCAGAAGGAAGAAACTTCAAACACATCCGAACATCAGAAGAACAAACTCCAGGCATGCCGCCTTTAAGAACTGTAACACTCACCATGAGGGTCCGCGGCTTCATTCCTGAAGTCAGTGAGACCAAGAACCCACCAATTCCGGACACATGAGGACATTGTGGTAGACCCATTCAACTAAGCTGTGTCAGTATTTGTGGCCAACAGAAAATATGACATAATGCATATTTGGAATTTTAAGCCAGTACACATTGAGCTATGAGTAGAATTATTTTTTCTAATTTTATTTACAGATTGCTCCTAGTTAGTGTAGAAAAGTGCAATTTAATATTGTGCATTTATCTTGTATCTTGTGACTTGCTGAACTCATTTATTAGTTCCAGTTGATTTTTGTAAACTCTTTAAAAATTCTTGCATATAAGTTGATGCCATTTACAATAAAAGAGTTTATTTTATAAACTTAGAATTGTTTTATTTGTTTTTATTATATAATTTCTCTTCCTAACACCTTTAGTTCAATTTAGTAGAGTAGCAAAAGTAGCCATGCTTTTCTGTTTCCCAGACTGTGAGGTAAAGCTCCTAGTGTTTCATTAGCAAGTGTAATTTTAGTGGGAAATTTTTATGAACCATTTTTAGTAGTTCTAGTAAGTTTTTTCTTCCTAGTATTTAAGTATTTCATAATGAATCAGGGTTGTTTGTATCACAAGTTTTCTGTGTCTATTGAAGGGATCATTTTATGTTCTACAGTTTATCAATGTTGTGTATTAAATTTTTGGTTTTTAGATATTAAGCCATTTCATTTGTAAAAAGATTGTACTTGGCCATGGAGTATAATTACTTTTATGTGTTTCTGTATTTAATTTACTAGTACTTTTTGAGAACTATGTGTCTTTATTTATCAGCCATAAGTATCCATATTATTCCTAACACATGATGGGTTTGTCTGGCTTTGGTATAGTAATATTGGCCTTATAAAGTAATTAGGGGTTGTTTATCTCTTATCTATGTATGGTGTGTATTTGTAAAGGATTGGTATTTTTATTAAATGTTTTGTATAATTTAACAGTTAAAATATTTGACTCTGATTTTTCTTTGTGGTAAGATTTTTAAAATAATTCAATCTTTTATTATAGGTCTCATATCTTCCACTTCTTGAGCTTCATTTGTTAAATTGGGCTTATCAAGTTATTTACTTCTAATTTGTAACAATCCATGTTTCCAGATCTAGGCAGCTGGCATGCCTGTTATGTGGGATAATGGAGCTTTGTGAAAGTTTTATGTATTACTTGGGATAATGTAGCTTTGTGACAGTCAATAAATACCCAAGTTTTTCCTCTGCTTAAGGATTGAGACTGTAATTTTTATACTCATACTTGCATGTATTGCCTGAGTCAAAAAAGCTACTACATCTAAAAGAAAACAATGAAGCATACCATTTGACATGAAGTTTTATCAAAATGACACATTAGCCTACCCCCTTTTCTTCACAAATATTTAGAAAAGAAAAGAATAAATTTAAATAAGATTACAAAATAATTTAGTAAATAAAGAATAGTACAACGAATAAAAGTTTAACGAATCAGGGTGATTAGTACTTAGTAGCCCCTACAATGTTTTAGAAACTAATCTAAGTCATTTACCCACATATACTTAAGAGCTAAGAGTCTAAAACATATACTTCAGAAATTTGTTAATAATGACAAATTGAAATATTTACAATTATATTAAATGACATTAAGACCATCAGAAATCAAATGTTTAACATACAGTAACTAAATAAACACAAGGAATGATAAATAACTTTATTAGAAAGTTTGACTACTAGCAAGAGAGAAAAATTAATAAAATTTTTCAGCAGTGAAGCAAAGATACACACTGTATGACAGAGGGGGAAAATAAATGGCAAGGCTTTAGGCCTAGCAATATCATTCACTTTATGAGAGCAGAAATTCAACAGGTCATATCTTCTAGGACACTAAAATGACAGTAGAAATTCTAAATTGTACTCAACAAGTAATATTTAGCCATACACAAATTTTGTTCCTTTAAATTGATTTATAAAATAAACAGAAGATTCCACAAATTATTTTTGTGAGGTCAAGGACATACTCAAAGGAAGCACAGTGACTATAGTCAAAAGACTTGAAATAAGATAAGTCATTCTATCAACTTAATGTTTTACAAAAACAGTAGTTCTCTTTGTATCTAGGTCAGTTCTGTTCACTGTAGTTAAGTATATATTTTGAAAAAGGCACATAAAACAAAATTTTAAGTATTAAAAGAACTACCCTTTACAAGTCACTATTACTACATATTTGAGAGAGATGTTTTGAATGAAGAAACGGAATATCTCATAGGATGCGGTAGTATGTTGTCCAATGCCTATGAAATATTCTATTCATGTGTACACAGTGGATATTTGTGCTTTCAGAAGAAAAGGCTACATATTTTTAAATATTTTAGTGTAGACAAGTAAAAGTTCTCAAGAAGTTACAGGAACCATAAAAATGTTGAATACAGTTTAAAAATATGTAAGCACTTGATGAAAGGTAAAGTAAATCAAGAGAATAAGCCAGAGAAGTAATCAAACTGAAAAGAAGTGGTCCCTTCTGATACTGATTGATCACAAGGATGTCAAGTCTGTGTGCTGTCCACCTTCCTCCAAGGGAAAATGGAAGAAGCACAGAAATAACATGACTACAGACATCTCAAATGTGATATTTCCCAAATATTGGAACCAAGTTAAAAACTGAAGAACACATGGAAATAAAAACACATTTCTGAAGAAAAACCAGGCCACCATTTTCCATATTAAACTAGCATATTTGAATCACAGCCCGGTAGAATGTAAAGAATAAAAAAAGACAATGTATAGGTTAACCACTAAATTAAACAGTGATAAAAAGATTAGTAAACCTGAATATTGAATAGAATGAATATAACCAAATATAGTAAAGAGAGATGACATTTTATAAGATATAATTTTAACAAGATAAAGGCTGGGATGAGACGCTAAACATGTCAATTATTTTATTAGAACAAAAAGTATGAAAGAGGCAGAGCAAATAAGGCCAGCCAGATCCGAGACTTGGGAAAAGAAAATCTTTCCCTCCATGGAAGCAGCCGCAAGTGTACATTGCAGAGGCCCCAGATCACAGAGGAATGAGAAGTGGTTGCCATTCTTGCAATCAGTGTTACGCGTTTTCTTGCAGCCCAGGTTTATATAACTGTTCTAAGTCCAGTAAATTGTCTATAGCTGCACAGCTATTAAGAGGCTGAGACAGCAGTCAGGACCAAATCTGCTAAATGTCCATAAACTACACTACCTCATGGAACTTCTCTGGATCTTGAAGACTCTGGAGAGTGACACTTCTGCAAATAGAGGCATAATTTATTTGAGATTTTTATCCATCTGTTATTATCCTTTACCATTAGGAATAATCTCCTCTGAAAAACGCTTCTGAACCACCTTGCAAGGTCTTTTAATAGTTTGGGAAAATGGGGCAGTGCACGGTGGCTCACTCCTGTAATCCCAGCACTTTGGGAGGCTGGGACGGGTGAATCATGAGGTCAGGAGATCAAGACCACCCTGGCTAACACAGTGAAATCCCGTCTCTACTAAAAATACAAAAAATTAGTTGGGCGTGGTGGCGGGTGCCTGTACTCCCAGCTACTTGGGAGGCTGAGGCAGGAGAATGGCGTGAATACGGAACGTGGGGCTTGCAGTGAGCCAAGATCACACCACTGCACTCCAGCCTGGGCGACAGAGCAAGACTCTGCCTCAAAAAAAAAAAAAAAAAATAGTTTGGGAAAATGGCTGAGGGCTGAGGTTAGAAATCCAAGGCAAAACATTATGTTATTTATTTTATATCATAGAAGTAATTTGAAAACACATAGAATGCATTCCACCATTCATAATTTTTTTTTTAGTATTTTCAAGCTATTTATGTTTTTGACATAGATTAAGTTGAATTACTGTGCCAGAGACAATCTCATCTCTAAAAGCAAGTGAGATAAAAATAGATCTGCAAAGAGACATTTTTTCCTGCTGCAATTTAACTAAACAGCAGAGTACATCTTCAAGTGAGTTCAGTAAGATAAATCTGTTTTTTAAGACTCCAAATCCAGCACTAGCAATGGGTCAAATCCCGGCAACAGACATGAAAATCACAAACAGCTAATGCGTTCCTCATTCTGAAATTCTCGCTGCCAGCACGGCAGTCTGAAGTTGACCTGGGACAATTGAACTCGGTGTGGGGGAGTGGAGTCCACCATTACTGAGGTTTTGGAGACAGTTTTCCCCTGACAGTGCCAAGGAGGCTGGGAGGTCTGGGTTGGGTGCAGCTAAGTGGCTGTGGCAGACTGCTTCTTTAGACTCCTCCTCACTGGGCAGGGCATATTTGAAGGAAAGGTAACAGCCCTAGTCAGAGACTTACACACAAAACCTCCAGGGCGCCTGTGGGTGCGGCTTCAGTGGATTTCATCATTCCTACCTGCCGGCTCTGAAGAGAGCAGCTGATCTTGACTAGAGGGATTCTGCCAGCACAGTGCACCAGCTCTGCTAAGAGACAGACTGTCTTCTCAAGTGAGTTCCCCGTGACTCCTGACTGGGAGAAACCTCCTAACAGGGGTTGACAGACACCTCACAAAAGAGCTGCAGCTGGCATTGGGCGGGCTTCCTCCTGGGATGAAGCTTCCAGAGGAAGGAGAAGGCAGCAATCTTTGCTGTTCTGCAGCCTTCACTGGTGATACCCAGGAGAACAGGGTCTGGATTGGAACTCCAGCAAACTGCACTGGACCTGCAGAAGAACCTTACTGTTAGAAGAAAAACTAACAAACAGAAAGCAACATCAACACCAACAGAAAGGACCCCCCCCAAAAAACCCCCATCCAAAGGTCATCAGCCTCAAAGATTGAAGGTAGATAAACCCATGAAGATGAGGAAAAACGAGCACAAAAATGCCAAAAATTCCGGAAACCAGTATGCCTCTGCTCCTCCAAATGATCACAACACCTCTCCAGCAATGGCACAAAACTGGATGGAGAATGAGATTGAAGAATTGACAGAAGTAGGCCTCGGAAGGTGGGTAGTAACGAACTCCTCTGAGCTAAAGAAGCATGTTCTAACCCAATGCAAACAAGCTAAGAATCTTGATAAAAGTTTACAGGAACTGCTAACTAGAATAACCAGCTTTGAGAGAAACATAAATGGCCTGATGGAACTAAATAACGCCTTTAAGATATATGGGAATATGTGAAAAGACCAAACCTACTATTGATTGGTATACCTCAAATTGATGGGGAGAATGGAACCAAGCTAGAAAACAAACTTCAGGATATTATCCAGGAGAACTTCATCAACCTAGCAAGACAGGCCAACTTTCAAATTCAGGAAATACAGAGAACATCACTAAGATACTCCTCGAGAAGAGCAACTCCAAGAGACATAATCGCCAGACTCTCCAAGGTTAAAATCAAGGAAATGATGTTAAGGACAGACAGAGAGAGAGGTCAGGTTACCTACAAATGGAGGCCCATCAGACTAACAGCAGATCTCTCTGCAGAAACCCTACAAGCCAGAAGAGAGTGGGGGCCAATATTCAACATTCTTAAATAAAAGAATTTTCAACCCAGAATTTCATATCCAGCCAAACTAATCTTCAAAAGCAAAGGAGAAATAAAATCCTTCACAGACAAGCAAATGCTGACGGATTATGTCACCACCAGGCATGCCTTACAAAAGCTGCTGAAGGAAGCACTAAATATGGAAAGGAAAATCTCGTACACCACTGCAAAAACACAACAAAATATAAAGACCGATCGATAGTATGAAAAAACTGCATCAACGAATGTGCAAAATAACCAGCTAGCATCATGATGACAGGATCAAATTCACACATAAAAATATTAACCGTAAATGTAAATGGGCTAAATGCCTCAATTAAGAGACACAGACTGGCAAATTGGTTAAACAGTCTACAACTTTTGGTGTGCTATATTCAGGAGAACCATCTCACATGCAAAGACATACATAGGCTCAAAATAAAGGGAAGGAGAAATGGCCAATGGAAAGCAAAAAAAGCAAAAAAAGCAAAAAAAAAAAAAAAAAAAAAAAAAAAAAAAAAAAAAAGCAAGGTTTCAATCCTACTTTCTTATAAAACAGACTTTAAACCAAAATGAAAAAAGACAAAGAAGGGCATTACATAAAGGTAAAGGGATCAATGCAACAAGAAGAGCTAACTATCCTAAATATATACCTACCCAATAGAGGAGCACCGAGATTCATAAATCAAGTTCTTAGAGACCTATAAAGACACTTAGACTCCCACACAATAATACTAGGTGGCTTTAACACCACACTGCCAATATTAGACAGATCAGTGAGACAGAAAACTAACAAGGATATTCAGGATTTGAAATCAGCTCTGGACCAAGCGGACCTAATAGACAACTACAGAACTCTCCACCCCAGAGAAACAGAATATACATTCTTCTCCGTGCCACATAGCAGATATTCTAAAATTGACCACATAATTGGAAGTGAAACACTCCTTAACAAATGCAGAAGAACGGAAATCATAACAAACTGTATCTCAGACCACAGTGCAATCAAATCAGAACTCAGGATTAAGAAACTCCCTCAAAACCACATAAATACTAGGAAATTGAACAACCTGCTCCTGAATGACTGCTGAGTAAATGACAAAATTAAGGTAGAATTTAAGTTTTATGAAACCAATGTGAACAAAGGGATAATATACCAGAATCTCTGGGACAGAGCTAAAGGAGTTTTAAGAGGGTATATGCTAGCACTAAATGCCCACAACAGAAAGCTGAAATGATCTAAAATCAACACCCTAACATCATAATTAAAATAACTAGAGAATCAAGAGGAAACAAATTCAAAAACTAGCTGAAGAAAAGAAACAACTAATATCAGAGCAGAACTGAAGGAGATAGAGACACGAAAAACTGTTCAAAATCAATGACTCCAGAAGCTGGTTTTTTGAAAAGATTAACAAAATAGATGGACCACTAGCTAGACTAATAAAGAAGAAAAGAGGAAAGGATGAAATAGACACATTAAAAAATGATAAATGGGATATCACCACTGATTCCACAGAAATAAAAACTACCATGAGAGACTACTATAAACACCTCTACACAAATAAATTAGAAAATATACAAGAAGTGGATAAATTTCTGGACACATACACTTTCCCAAGACTAAACCAGGAAGAAGTTGAATCCCTGAATAGACCAATGACAAGTTCTGAAATTGAGGCAGTAATTAATAGCCTACCAATAAAAAAACACTCTGAACCAGATGGATTCACAGCCGAATTCTAGCAGAAGTGTAAATAGCAGCTGGTACCATTCCTTCTTAAACTATTCCAAGCAATTGCAAAGGAGGGACTCCTCCCTAATTCATTTTATGAGGTCAGCATCATTCTGATACTAAAATCTGGCAAAGACACAACCAAAACAAAATTTTCAGGCCAATATCCCTGAAGAAAATCGATGGAAAAATCCTCAATAAAATACTGGCAAACCGAATCCAGCAGCACATCGAAAATATTATCCACCAGGATCATGTCGGCTTCATCCCTGGGATTCAAGGCTAGTTCAACCTATGCAAATCAATAAATGTAATCCATCACATAAACAGAACCAATGACAGAAACCACAGGATTGTCTCAACAGAGGCAGAAAAGGCCTTTGATAAAATTTAATATCCCTTTATGTTAAAACCTCTAAAGAAACTACGTATTGATGCAAGAAATCTCAAAATAATGAGAGCTGTTTATGACAAACCCCTAGCCAATATCATATTTACGAGGCAAATGCTGGAAGCTTTCCCTTTAAAAACCAGCACAAGACAAGGATGCCCTCTCTCAGCACTCCTATTCAACACAGTATTTGAAGTTCTGGCCAGGGTATTCAGGGAAGAGAAATAAATAAAGGGTATGCAAATAGGAAGAGAGGAAATCATACTGGTACCAAAACAGATATATAGACCGATGGAACAGAATAGAGACCTCAGATTGCAGGGATATGGAAGAAGCTGGAAGCCATCATTCTCAGCACACTAACATAGGAACAGAAAACCAAACACCATATGTTCTCACTCATAAGTGAAAGTTGAACAATGAAAACACGTGGACACAGGGAGGGGAACATCACACATCGGGGCCTGTCAGGGGGGTGGAAGGCAAGGTGAAAGGGAGCATTAGGACAAGTACCTAATATATGTGGGGCTTAAAACCTAGCTGACAGTTTGATAGGTGCAGCAAACCACCATGGCAATGTAAACCTATGTAACAAACCTGCACATTCTGCACATGTATCCCAGAACTTAAAGTATAAATAAATAAATAAATCTCCAGCAAGGAAGGAAACCAGAGAACAGGTTAGAGTCTTGCTATTCACATCTGAGTACACAGACTCAGTCCCCAATTCTCTTCTTTTTATCCTTCCAGCTATGGCCTGAATATGAACATAACAGACACACAAGTGTTCCAACTCCTGACAATCTGCTTCTGCCCAAGAAGAGTGCCCTCCCTTTTCTCCATCCTGCAACTCATGGTACTAAGAAGTGGCATGGGGCTGTCCAGATGAGATGATGAGACAGGCCTGGCCTGAATGGACCTGTCCTGGGCTGCCCTGTGTTATCTGTAGGTGCACCCGGCCAATGGCCAGGGGTATCAGGGATGAGGGCTGAGTTGATATCTGTGTTATCAGATAAGACTTTTACATTGAGCCTTTGTAAGGCTAGAACTCAGAAATGTCAGGGCACAATGAAAGGACATCTCAATCTCTTGAGCATCTCTCATCAACAGAGGTGGATACAGAGCTGTGTCAAGAATGTGTGTTCCTGGTTTCTTAACTGCTGTGGGGTTCTGTCACCAGGAAAGTGTGTTAAACTCTTCAAGGTTCCATCCACTGGGCCCTTTCTTTCTATAGGACCTACCCAAAGGCCCCACTATGCTACTAATTGCTCAGTCACCTCTTCGATGTCAACTCTTTATTTGTACACAATTATGCAAACACAACTTCCCCTTAATTCCCTGGAAAGACCTAAATGCAGCCTGGGTTCCAGGATATAAGAGACAGCTGGAACGTAACCTTGTTTTTCTTACCATCTCTGGGACCCGATAAAAGTCACTGTGTATTTGAGGCTTCCCCGGCCTCCTAGCGTGCACAGTGGGGATAATGTTATCTAATTCCTAGGGAATGTATCAGGTGTATATAAGATAAAACGTAAAAATAGTGGTGTGGTTTCACCTGTAAATAATGCGCACACTTAGAGATGGAAGCATTAGGATAATAGGTTGGAGGTAGCATGGGCCACAATTCAAGTAGGCCCGGGGTTTAGCAGTGTGATCTTGAGAAACTCGCTTCTCCACTGGGCTTCAGTTTCATTCTGCTGCAAAACGAGGTTGAAATTAAATGTAGATATCATCCTCTGGCATTGATGTGGTTTAGCTGTGTGTCCTCACCCAAACTTCATTTTGTATTATGACCACCTGCTGTTAAGGGTGAAACCTGAGGGGATTTGACTGTATTATGGGGACGGGTTTTCCTCATGCTGTTCTTGAGATAGTTAGTGAGTTCTCACGAGATCTGATGGTTTCATAAGTACCTGGTATATCCCCTGCTCTCACTCACTTCACTTGTGGGTCACAATAACTGGAAGTTTTCTGAGCCTCCCCCACCCAATCTTGTGGAACTGTGAGTCAATTAAACCTCTTTTCTTCACAAATTACCCTGTCTCAGATATTCCATCATTGCAGTATGACAATGGACTAATACAGGCATTAAACTTTCTAGGGCCTTCTTATTATGTACAGAATTATATCCATGTGCCTTATCTCACCTGTGTTGGGGAAAGCCTTCACAAACTTTCCCAGCACTAGGTGGTTAGTGACTCAGTTTGTTATTGAAAAAAATGGCCTACTGCTTGATGCCAGTAGTATGGCACTTGGGTTTTGAGAAAAATGGCATTTTGTTGTAAGTTGGTCAACAGGAGATAGTAGCCCAGCTCAAATCGGTTTTCTTATACAGGCTTTAAGGTGTTGATTAAAAAATGCTTAAGAAGTGAGCTCTAGATTAGGAGGGGATTGCTGGAAGGAAAGTAGTAATATGCAAAGTCATGAGACATGCACAGTCATCTCCTCTTGCTTCCTCACAGGTTACATGAATATTCAGGGAGAGTTAGTACAAAATATGCATTGGAAATTTGGGCTCTAACATCAGCAAACTCATTCTCCATGGACTTCAGTTGGACATACTGATTCCAGCCTATTTCAGCAAACTTTTTAAATCTTATAAGCAGAGGAAATTTAAGTGTTTCAACAAGCTGTTTCTTATCTTTCATTCTAAATATCCAATTTTTAAAGTCTTTTTTTTTTTTTTTAACAGTTTGGAGGCAGAAATTCAGCTTCTGTCGAATGGAATACAGAATAGTGTATGACTTTTGTATTAGTTCAGGCTGCTATACCAAAGAACCATGAACTAGACTGCTTGTAGACAACAGGATTTAATTTCTTACACTTCTAGAGGTTGGAAATTTGAGATCAGGGTATCTGCGTGGTTGAGCTCTGGTGATGACTCTTCTGAATTTCTGACTGCAGACATCAAATTTTATTCTCATTTGGTAGAAGGGGACAGACTTCCCTCTGGGTTTTCTTGTGTAAAGCCAGTAATCTCAATCATGACGGCCCCAACCTCAGGAGTTAATTACAACCTATCTCCTTATAGCATTACACTGGGGGTTACAATTTTAATACAAATTATTGTAACTCTCAAGATTTTTTTTAAAGCTGTCTTTATTCCTCCTACTGGGTTTTTCCTGTTTGCTTCCTCAGTCTTTCCCTTTCTTTATGTCTCTTTTTGTGTGAACCTGTTTGCCTAATTCTGTCTCTCAATTGTATTCCTCAAATGCAGGAAGCAAGCTCCAATGCTATGAGATGCTCTATGTACAGACGCACTTAACAAAGAACTGAGGGAGTGCTCAGGCCAGTAGACAGAAGTAAAGTCATGCTCTCAGTCTACACTTAACCCTGCCAATTTTCACAAGCATGAGCTTAAAGGCTGATGCTTTCCTGGTCCACCTTCAGTTGGGACCACAATCCCAATCTCATAACAGAACTGAAGGCAGAGGCAGCAAACTAAATTGTGTCCAGATTCTGGTCGACACAAATTGTGAGATAGTATATACTATTGAAATGTGCTAAGTTTTAGGGCAATGTTGTCAGAAAGGAGCAGATATGTAGCCTCATCTCCCAAGCCCCAGGATTCTCCATGCCTCTGCTTACCTCTTCCTCAGGCTGTCTGTACCAAATTGGTCCGTTTCTAATCTCTGCCAAACTCACAGCTGTAAGACTCTTCAACAAGGGTGGCTTCTTGCTGACACATTCTTGTGCAGAGATGCCTCCCTGTTGTCATTCTCATCATGGATTAAAGATCACCTCAGTGAGGCCTCTGGGTCCCCCTATGCAATGACTTTGCAGCTCTTCTTCTCAACATTCTACTTTATATAATAGTCCTTACTCTTTTCTTTCATATATACATGCTTTAGTGCTTTTGTCGAGCTGTCTTCAGACTGTTCTGTCCTCGGAGGGGCATGCAGGCATGATGTAACCATTTTCTGTGCCACATGTTGGGCCCACCAAGGTAGCCGGCAAAGGGTGAGTGCAAGGGAATAAAGATTGGCTAAGTGGGCATTGTGGAAATCGTTGATAATAACACGAGGTGTGTGACTCTTACTTGCTCCAGCTGCTCCAGCAAAGCTCAATAGGCACCAGAAACACAGCAGGCTGTAACCACCTCAAGGCCATCACTAAGACTGCGGCCCCAGGCAGGAACATTATGGAACAAATCAGGTACCATTGTTTTGTGTCCTCAAGACACTGACTGTTTAGAGTTCCAGGGGACAAAGTAGCAGAATCTGAAGGCTCCAAGAACAATGAGTGACCTTGGAATCCTCCATTGCCCTGTCTTTTCCTCCGCCATTTGTGGTGTGCTATCTACTCATGAGGCACCTTCCCCTTATCCAGGGAAATTATTTAATACGACTTTCAAATAAGGAGCTCAAAAACCCAACAGGAACTGGCATTTTCCCATGACTTCAGATTCAGGGTGCAGTGCTCTGGCACATTTAGCTCTATCCCATCTTTATCTACCCAAAATGCCTCTGGAGTGGCCATGCCTCTCTCTGATTTGAAGGGCCTCCAGGGAGTCGAAGCATTTTTGCAGAGTCTCAGAGCGAAGGGTCTTAATTCACCAATGAAGAACCAAGGATGGCCGACACTTATGAGTATGTGAAACAATCGAGGTTACCCACTTCGAGCACCCCTAGTTATAAGGAAGAAAACAGTCTTTTCTGTAGCCATTGTCTACATTAGGCTGAGGTGGAGCATAGCTCATTTTACTTCCAGCTCTCCACAGAGGTGGATGCAGAACCCCAGTCCTGTCCTCTTGAAACCGACCTGAAGAGGACCCCAGGTGAAGAACAACCCTGGATCTGCTCATTCTCTGTGTCCCTGGATATGTATCTAGGGAAGCAGATGCCCTTGCCTTATGGCAGATCTGCCCGCCTAGCTATTCATTTGTAATACTTGGCCTTTAATGCTTTGAATGAATTTATTTTACACCTAATTTGTTGAGAGTTTTTATCATAAGGTGATGTTACTCTTTGGGAAAAAGATTTCTTCGTCTATTTAAATGTTATGCATGATCCTGGGTCTGTCGTTCTGATCAGAAGCTGAGAGGTGCATCCATTCCTAGAGGAGAGCATGAGAACATCAGATCTCAAGTTCTGTGAACATGACCTGTTTATGATGTCCACTCTGAGTGTCTGACTCCCTAAAGTAAATTGTAGCCCAGGAACTGTCATCTGCTGTCTTCACTGAATTATGCCAAGTGTCTGAAAAAGTGCGTTTTATATATGTGATGAACAAATAAGCCCTAAATACAACCTCTTTAGCTATGTCTGAGTGTGCCTGGTGCCCCTTTCTCACAGGATCTCTATGTTTCAAAGACAAAGTCCAGCTAACGGGAAGCTCAAGTGCCCTTTACAAATGTAAGAACAGGTTTGTTTTCTATATGCTTTTCCAATGGTAGAGGGACATGAGTGATTGTGACATGAAAGACCTTCTGGGGTGAAAGAAGAGAAAAAAGAGAAAAAAGTAATAAATAAGAACAATCAGAGGATGCCCCAGCAGCCTTTCCACAAAACCAAGCATTAGGGATCCACTTTTCATGTTTTATGCCATTCATTTCCCACAAAAACCGTATAAGGTTGTGGGGGAAAGTTAAATATTAAATTTCAATTCAACTGAACATGGGCAAAAGCAATGGTCACTAAGCCCTAGAACAGGTTACATGAGCCCCTTGAAGCATTCGTCCAGGACTGTTTTGGAGAAATATCTATTTCAATCTATTCCTATATGTTAGTTACTGAAAAACAACAGACAATTGCAAAAACAAGTTAACTTTTTCATGTTCCTTGAGCCCAGTTGTGAAGAGCCCTCGTGACTGGGCCTCATGCCAAACAACTCATTACAAAAAGAGCTAGGGCCGTAGGCCACGCCGAAAGTTCATAAGACCTCTTCTTGTCTGTACACGGACGGGTGACCTACTCTGGAGTCGAGGCTATTGCTTCCCGGTCTGGTAATGAATCCTCTGCAGTCTGGTGAACATAAATATGTATATGTGTTTCCCTTCTCCCCTTCCCATTGCAATTTGCTTATTATAGCTGCACTGCCATTTACGTGAGATAAAGCTTGTTTACCCTTAAAGGTTTTTTGTGTGTGTTTTCTTCTCCCCTTGCACGTCTCTCATACAGAACAGAGGTTCATTTTACAAGTCTCTATAGAGATGCAAATTGAGGCTGATAAAGATGCACTGGTATCCTAAGACACAGTTAGTAGCTGGCAGAGTCACCACTGTGCCTTGGAGAAGACATATGCTCTACTACTAGACAGCTGGTCCAGGAACTATACAGTGGTGGGGAAGTCCTGGTAAAAGTTGAGAAAAATGATAAAGAAGAAGAGAGTTTGACCCTGGAAGGCTGCTGTCAGGGACTTCATCAGCTTATCCGTTGTGCCTGGTTTTGCGCATTGGCATCATTCACATCTCTAGGTTCAGAATAGGCTCATTTCCTCCTGGGGAGGGGACAAGACCTTTCATGGCAAGACCATGAAACACCAGAGGCTTGGGATGTGGAGCTCAGACCAGGAAATCTCCATCCTTCAGAGACTTGGGCATGTGGAAGACATGGGTGTTTATGGTGAAAAAGGTTTTAGGCCTCTGATATCAAATTTAATGTGGAGGTAGAGATTAATTAATCCATGAATACATTCAAGGCCTTCACGATATCATATCAGCCATAAGACAACAGCACCCACTTGTATTAACAATCTTTATGAAGAGCATTATCCGAGAGAATTCTCAAAAAAAATTCTCAGTCTACAAAAGAGAAAACAAGGCTTTGTGATGTCAAATGGCTGCTCAGAAAAACACAAGTAAGAATGAGAATCTTCCACAGTGAAGGTTGCATGAAATTCCCTTTAAGCTACCTGAGGCTCTATGTCTGTCCCTGACATGGAGGAAAGGGCATGGGGAAGCCTCACTTTCTTTCTATTTTAGAGAAAGGGCACAGGACAAGATACCCTAAGACAACTCTTTTGACTGAAAGCAACTTAACTGGGTCTTTTGAAACCTTAAAAGGAGTCTTGAGAAACAACTACAGCAACCCCACACCTGGCAAAAGTTTCAGTGCTCAGGGACTCCAAGGTGAGAAAAACCCCTCAGAGGGCCAAGGAATTGAGCAGGTTAACTGAGGGAACAGAAAACCCAAATAGGTATAAACCAACTGAAAGTTAACTCAAATATATCAGTTGAAAAACTGAAATAGAAAAATAATTTTTTGCCACATAGCAGATTGACAAAAAAATTAAAAGAATGTTAACATCCAAGGGGGTCTGGATACATAAAAGCAGATAAATTCAGAAATTACTATTTGCAGTATACGTTTCACAACCCTTTTGGAATATATTCCAGCTTTACCTATTAAAACTTTACACTTTCCTACTCTTTCACTGAGTAATCATTTTCCTGGTAGACTATAATCTACAAGGGATTAATAAATGTTGTCAGCTAGATTGCATTCCCTTCTTAAAAATTATATGTTCATGTCCTAACACCTAGTGCCTCAGAACGTGACTATATTTGAACATATAGCCTCTGCAAATGTAGGTAAGTTTAAGTGAATCTATTGGGGGGCATCCTAATTCCAGATGACTGGAGCCCTTATTAGAAGAGACAGGAAGGATGGAAAAGCAGAAGAGAAGATCTTGTGAACACAGAGATAGAAGATGATCATCTACAAGCCAAAGATGGAGACCTCAGAGAAACCACCCAGCCAGTAGCTTGAGGTTGGATTTCTAACTTCCAGAATTGTGAGAAATTCAATTTCTGTTGTTAAAGAACTTCAGCCTGTGGTACTGTATTATGGAAGTCATAGCAAACCATTACAGCCTAGTAGGACACAGATAAGATGTTCCGTGTAGCAGTCGGGCGCATGTGGCTTACACCTGTAATCCCAGCAATTTGGGAGGCCGAGGCGAGTGGATCACGAGGTCAGGAGATCGAGACCATCCTAGCAACACAGTGAAACTCTGTCTCTACTAAAAAATAAACACGCACACACACACAAAATTAGCCGGGCATGGTGACAGGTGCCTGTAGTCCCAGCTACTCAGGAGGCTGAAGCAGGAGAATGGCGTGAACCCAGGAGGCAGAGTGCAGTGAGCCGAGACTGCGCCACTGCACTCCAACCTGGGCGACAGAGCGAGACTCCGTCTCAAAAAAAGAAAAAAAATGTATTCCCAGTAGCATGGCTGAAATGGAAATAGAATTTATTATGTCGGTCTCCACCAGTATTAAAACGCTAAATTACTGAGGGAAAGGCCCCATTTATGGAATCTTATGAAGACATATGAGGGCGCAGCTCCTGTCCTGATGGAGATATAGAGGTGGGCCCTGTGAGACCCATGTACAGAGTCACCTAAGACCGTTTTGCATAACTCCCACTTTTTGGGGAAAACCTCTCTCTAGTAAGACTGTGAAATTATAAGACTTAGACAAGGTCTGGCAAGGCAGCGAAGCTGCCTGCTACAGGAAATATCTGGGGTGGGTAGATATAACAATAAAAATAATAGCAACATGAAAAGATACTCACAACCTAATGTAAAGTAAAAACAACACAAAAGTGTTTCTTTTGACATTTCTGCAAACTTATGACCGGTGACTGTGCATCTAAGTTGCCATTATGGACTAATGGAGGCCAGATTCCTCTGGGAAGGAACTGTCAGTCCTTAATTGAGAAAGCCCTAAAACAGTTTCTGGGGAATCCTCACATTTGGGTCAGGGCCCTGGGCTTCCCTGGTCTTTTCCATTTGGAGAGCTCTCTGTGCCCAACTTGCCTCCAGACCAGCACGGGCCATGGTTGTCAGCATGGTGCGCCTGCCTTTTGTTCAATGAGATGGAGTAGTTGCACTCATCAAACAGCTCCTCAGGGATCTCCTGCATAGAGTTCTGCAAAGAGAGTGCCTGGAAGACTGGCCAAGCGGCATCAATGGCATCCTGGCTTTCCCCATAGGGGAAATTCCAGTTAGAAAATCTACTCCCCGGATCAGGCACATAGGCGCATTTGTGTAGACCTCCAGCCAGGGAGAAAACAATATGACAGCTTGAAGCCTTAGAATAAATGTCTGAACAGACAAAGGTGACCCCCAGCACTCATGTTCCCCTCCTGCCATCAGTAACCTGCGGTATAAATTTGACAGGCTTTTAGCCTCCCAATACCTGGAAGTCTGCTCCTGTCAAGAAAGGACCCATTATCTCTTTCTTTCCCACAAGACTTGGTGATGAGGAGGGGTGTGTGGCTGCCGCGATGATATCAAAGGTGAGGCCTGGCCTGGGTAGGCCTGCCATGGGTGGCCTTGTGTTATCTATGGGTAACCCCTTCCATATGGCCAGAAGAGCCAGCGGTGAGGAATGAGCAATGTCTCCATCATAAAAAAAGGCTCTCAGTTCAAGCCTTCCTGAGATGAGAGCCTCAGAAATTCAAGATATAGCAGGAGAACATCTTGCTGCCTTCAGAGTCTCCTTAGTAAATACAAGGCTGTCTCTAGAACGAGGGCTCCAGGTTACCAGTGTTCTAAACTTTCTTTGAGTCTGTAACTAAGGAAGTGAGGTCTCTTCGAGATTCCATCATCTGGTCTCCTGTGAGGGAAATGCACGAGGGAAAAAGAAAAGGCACCCACAATAGTTTTAAGGATAAAGAGCCTTTATCCCAAGTGTATGGCAATACAGACATGAAAAGCAAATAATATAATAAGCAAATTGCAATGGGAAGGAGAGAAAGAAAATATATATATGTACATATGTATATAAATATACATATATGTATATAAATATATTTGTATATAAATATACATATATGTATATAAATATATTTGTATATAAATATATATATATGTATATAAATATATTTGTATATAAATATACATATATGTATATAAATATATTTGTATATAAATATACATGTATATGTATATTTACACTCACCAGACTATGGAGGACTCATTACCAGACTGGGAAGCAACAACCTGGGATCCAGAGTCGGCCATGTGTCCATGTACAGATGAAGAGAGGGCTCATGAAACTTCGGCACAGTCTGGGACCCTAACTCTTTTTGTAATGAGTTGTTTGGCATGAGGCCCAGTTAAAGGTGCCCTTCACAACTGGGCTCAAGGAACACAAAAGATCAACTTGTTTTTGCAATTGTCTGTTGTTTTTTCAATCATTAATGTATAGGAATGGATTGAAAGATTTCTCTGAAACAGCGCTGGATGAACACCTCAAGGGGCTCATGCAAACTGTTCCAGGACTTGGTGACCATTGTTTGTGCCCATGTTCAATTGAGTTCATATTAAATATTTAACTTTTCCTCCACATTAAATTCCCAATTCTCAGAACCATGTCCACCGCCACAGGGCCTGGCTGGAAATATTGTCACTCATTGAGTTTAGAGGATGGAATGTTGGTCAGTGGTGATGCTGAGGTGTTGAGTGAAGACAGCTGGGACAGTCCCTCCAGGCTGAGGGAGGAGTTGGCCTCTCTTGTGGGGTCCTTGGCATGTCATTGCCCCTTTGGGCATCTGTTTTCTTATGTGGAAAATGTAGGAATGATGAGCCTGTTGGGCAGGCCACACAAGGCAATGACGGGGCTCAGGGAGAAAGAGAATCTGAGGGTGCTTGTGTCTGGCTCATCCTGAGAGGGATGATGGTGACAGCAATCATGACAGCCACATGAAACCGAGGTGTTAAGAGGCCTTGTGAGGTAGTTAGTTCCCACCACACTTTCCAGTTGAGGAAACAGCTCAGGGAAACCTGACTGCATGCCCAAAATGACACATCCAAGGAGTGTTGGACCTGAGAGTGAGTCTAGAGTCAGAGCTCACTGGAGGTGGTCAGAGCATTGGACAAGCTGATTCAGGCCACTTATCCGTGTCCAAGGTTAGTGTGGCTGAGGCGTAACTGAAAGAAGCATATTTTCATTGACTTTGTCCCTCATCCTAGCAGGTGGAGACCTACAAGTTGTCTACCCTGTAGTGGAGCCCCAGAGAGCCCAGATGAGGCTGTGACAGCAAAAGGTGAATGTGCCTGTGGTGGGGAAGGAGGGTTTCAGAGAACAGAGCTTATTTCTCCCAGCTGGAGACCTCCGAATCAAAAATGCAGAGGGCCTTTCTACTCCAGCCCTTTCCTCCTGTGGCTGCTCTGCCTAAAACACCTTCATTAGACAGACCAGAGCAAGGCCTGGGAGAGCTGGGCTCCATTTGGCTTTTAAAACAGGTGGAGCCAGGGACCGCATGACCTTGTGGCTTGTTAAAATCCCACCAAGGATGTAATTACGGTGAGGTTGGTGGCTATAGAGGCCAGCTAATGGGAAGACATAGAGAATTGGGAAAAGGCAGCTGAGGGTTCTCAGCTACTCCAAGTGGGTAACCTAGGTAGAGGGGGCCAGGAGGCAGGGGTTTATAAGATTTCAGGGGACAGGGCTTGGGTGGGCACCTGAGAGCAGGTGCTCCTCACCACTACCACTCTGATGGTGCAGTTGTCGTGCCCTCTCCGGGGACATTCCTCACTGACCTGGTGATGCTGGACATTGCCATGAAGAAGTGTGTGGATGTGAGTGAGCCTGGAGCAGACAGGTCAGAGACCAGGATCCTGATGCCTGGGAAAAGAGAGTCTTGAACTGAGCTCCTAGATCTCAGTCCTTGCCAAAATGTCTTACGAGGGCCTCACAGCTCTCCCCACCCCGTAAACAGGATATTTTACTCATGAGTGATGGAGGCTCCACAGCAACCATCAGCCCCGCTCCCTGAGTGGTGAAGCTGCCGATCTGCAAGGCCTCTTTTGTGCACATTCCCTGGCCCTGACGGCTCTGGTGGTGGTGAAGCTTGGGAAGCGCTGGAAATGGGGGCTACTCATGGACCAGCGGACCTTTCTGATGGTCTTTGGCTTTCTTCTTCCAGAGAACTGTGATCAAAACCCAGAAAAACAGAAAGGTGAGAAGTAGCTGAAGTCCTCACTTTGCGGGAGGGTAGAGGTGGAAATCAGAAATCAGCCAGGGCAGGACATTCCCTGGTCCCGTCTTCCGCATCTAAGATTTATTGAAAGGGAGTAATACACAGAGAAGGAGGAGACCTATCCTAATGCAGGGTGCAGTCAGGGGAGTGGAGTTGATGACAAGTTCCTAGAGGAAGTGCCATTTACATTCAACTCTGAGAACAAGTTAGGGCTGCATGTTATTGGAGGAGAGGTGACAGCCCCTTAAAAGAAACACTCCAGAGACCAGCCCTGCTCCCTTCTTCTTTTATAAGGCCCCTACAAAGTCTTTCACCCAGGCCCTGTCAGCATTCTGTGTTTCCCTCTGTCTCCAGAAGATTAAAGTCCTCCAGGAGATGCAGGGGTTCCAGATAGCTGGAAAAAATCATCAACTTCAGACTCTAGAGGAATTTCTGGCTTGGTTCCAAGCCTGGAGCAGCACAATCAGAATAAAAGGCAAAGACCTAGCAGATGAGCAGAGGGTAGGAGGGGAGCCTTTCTTGCCGCCAGCCTCACACAGCCTTTGGCCATGGTTCCCTGGCTGGCATCAGGTCCTGTTGCACCTGGTCTCCAGCTGCTGGGGAGGAACTTGGGGACCTGAGGTGTGGCTTCTGGAACCTCACAGCTGTCACTCTTCTCTGAAGCTGCCATCCATGAAGAACAGGCTGTGATAAAATCTCAGACCATTAAGTGCCTGTTGTTGTAATTGCTTTCCTGGCTCATTGAAGTTTGTACTAAGCATGGGCTCTGGAATTTAGGCAGCTCGAATAGTGTCCCAGCCACACCATTGACCAGCCCTGCGACTGGAGCAGAAAGCTCATTGCTCTGGGACTTGAGGCATCACGTCGTAAATTTAATGAACCCAATCCCCTTTTCACGGTTACCTACCTCTCTCTATAATCACCATGACCTGATCTCTGCTAGCATTTTTCTTTAAATGGATAAACTTATGTTATATGGTATATATTATTCTTCCTCATGATTTTTTTGCTATATTGTATGTTTCCACTCATATGGGATATTTAGAGCAGTTAAGTTCCTAGAAACACAAAGTAGAAGAGTAGTTCCCAGGGACTACACAAAGGGCAATGGGAGGGGAGTGTTGTTTACTGGGTACAGAGTTTCAGCTTTAAAAGATTGAAAAAAAGTTCCTTATGAACGTGGAAAATGGTTGCAAAACAATGTGAATGTATTTAATTTCTTTAAACTGCACACTAAAAAATACTAAAATGGTTAATTTTATGTATTTTTATATTTTACTAAAATGTAAAAACTACTTTCTAAAATGAACAGACTATAGCTATTTGCAACTGGTGGGTGAATATCACAAATGTAATGTTGCATAAAAGAAAGTAGACGTGCCAGCTTGGGCAACATGGTGAAACTCTGTCTCTACCAAAAATACAAAACAATTAGCCGGGCATGGCGGTCACTGGGCAACGGTCCCAGTGACTCAAAAGGCTGAAGTGGAAGGATATCTTAAGCCTGGTAGGCAGAGGTTGCAGTGAGATCATGCCACTGCACACCAACCTGGGGAAAAGAAAGAAAGAAAAAAGAAGAGAGAAAGAAAGAAGGAAAGAAAGAAGACAGAAAAGGAAAGAGAGAAAGAAGACAGAAAAGGAAAGAAATAAAATAAAATAGATGTACAAGTATACATACTATATAATTTCATTTATATAAAATACTACAATCAAATAAAACTGAGGTTCTGACTTCCACTGTCTGTGGAGTAGCTTGTTGAACTCTCATAAATAACAATGATGAAACTTGGATAAAATATATTATTATAGGAAAACGCCTATGCATAATACATATATGATATGTGTGTTTAACAACTGAATGAAGATTTCAGCTATGCCCACTGTAGGGGAGATAAGCATTGGTTTGACACGAGCCCAGTGAATCCTGTTTATAAGACAAAAGTCTTCAAGGTAAAACAACAAAATCTAGAGTTTCTATTCTATAATTATCATTTATAGTTTCTAGCACACAATTTTAAAATTCATAAGACATGCAAAGATACGTAAAAATGTAATCCATACACCATATCAAAAGCAGGCAGTAGAAGCTATCCCAGGATGTTGCAATCAGCAGACAAGAATTTGAAGGCAGTTTTTATGAATATGTTCCTGGGGAAAAAAGAAAATATTCTCTTCATAAACAAACAGATGTGGAACTTCAGCAGAGAAATGAACTTATATATATATAAAAAACTAATAGATAAGGAAATGAAAAAAATCCTTTGAGTTTATCCACAAATTTAAAACAGAAGACACAGCAATAGAACTTATCCAGTCTGGAAAAAAAAAGTACAAATAGTTTAAAGGAAATGAACAGAGCTCTCGAGATCTGTGGAATGACTGAATCTGAGGAGACGGGAGAAACAAAAGAAATTAAATAGGGAACAAAAGTAAATCAACAACTAATAGCGGAATACTTCCAAAAACTGTCCAAATACCTAAATATTTATATCCGAAAGGTCAATAAATACAAAACAAAATACAAATAAAACCACAGCAAGTCCATATCGTGGTTTATGAAACAGGCAAGGCAGGGCTTTTGCTTGACTTGCTGTGATTTCTAATTGCTACTATATATGGATACTATGGAAATAAATAGTAAATAGAATGGAAGATAAGTTATTCTCAGAGTTTTTCCTTTTTTTTTTTTTTTTTGCAAAGATGACTGTTATTAAAGGTAGATAACTTTCCAGCATGTCGAAAGGGGCGTGGCAGGGGAGGGATGAGGAGAAGGGTCGGGGCTGAGGGAGGGGCCCTGCAAAGGTCTGGGAGCGCCCAGCTCCCTGACAGCAAGCGTTATGGCATTGCTGGGCAGGCTGTCGGAGGCTCCCGGGCTGTGTCTTGTCAGAGAGAAATCAAACTTCAGGCACAGATAGTCGTGCAACTGGCACGTGGGGAGACTGTGTCACAATTACAAGTGAGACCACCTGCCCTGGCCACGCTGTCTCCTCGCAGGCAGGAGAAGCTTGGGAACAGATAGGCTCCCCTCAGCAGTGCGGAATTGCACTGGAAACAGGAGGGGCGCAGGAGAAGATGAAATTTTTCCCGTAGTGTTGGAACAGTAGTCTCAGATCCACTCCCAGCCTTTTGGTCGGGGTAGTCGGACTATAATCCCAGTATGTTCTGGGCTTAGGGGCGGTGCCCCGCCCTGGAGGAAGGGTCAACAGGGTGGGTGCCTCGCAAGGCATCCTGGGAGTCATAGTCCTTAAACGGTTTCCAGAACGTTGATCGCAAGGATACCGAACTACAATCCCAGCGTGCACCGGGATTGGGGCAGTGTGTAACGCTGGAGGGAAGGACAGAGAAGCGCGTCCCTTGCCAGGCATGCTGGGAGTTATGGTCTCTTAACGGTTTCCAGCGATTGGCCCCTGGCCTGCGGACTACAATCCCAGCAGGCACCGGGCTTCGAAGCGGTGTGTAGCACTGGAGGGAAGGATAGGGAGGTGCGTCCTTAGCCAGGCGTGCTGGGAGTTATGGTCTCTTAACAGTTTCCAGTCCATTGGTCTCAGGGCTACCTGACTACAATCCCAGCATGCTTTGGGCTTGGGGGCGGTGCGCAGCCGTAGAGGAAGACTCGGGACGGCGGGTACCTCGCAAGGCATCCTGGGAGTCATAGTCCTTTAAGTACTTCCAGCCCATTGGTCGCGGGGCTAACGGACTACAATCCCAGCATGCGCTGGGTTTGAGGGTGGTGTGTAGTATGGAAGCGAAGGATAGGGAGGAGCGTCCCTAGCTAGGGAGTTATGGTGTCTTAACGGTTTCCAGCCCATTGGTCGCCTACCTGCGAACTACAATCCCAGCATGCACTGTCTGTCCTCCCCAGTGGTGCGCAGCCCTGGAGGGAGGGACAGGGCGGTGTGGACCTCATCCTTTCTTAAGCGATGCCACACGCTGATTCTGTGCCACCCCCTCGCCAAGGCAGTCCAGAGAAGGACTTTAGGGGCAGGTCTAGGCTGGGCGGTGAGGACGATGTGACGCTGCGAAGTGCACCTCCCTTTCTCATATCGGAGGGATCTGGTCCTCACTGCACAGCCCGCTGCGCATGTCAGTGTCCTCTCACATACACACCCGCGGGGGGTTTCCAGAGCATCGCGCCTCTTCCAGCCCAGGGAGCCGCCTGCTATGCTAAACTCTATGGGAACTGAGACATCCACCTGCTGCGTGGCCCACCCGTGCGCAACTTCAGAGCTTTCAGGGGGTGATGAGGGCTGTGGCTCCTCCTTGAAAATGTCACCCTCTACAGCTCCTTTCTTGTGATATAGAAGTTGACTCGTGAGAGAGGGTATTTATTGGTTTACCCAGGATCTGCTAACAGCAGAGGAGAAAACCACAATTCCCAGGCATAAGAATCTACCTAAAGATGATGGTTTAGATATTTTACAGTTGAAATCACCAGCCCCACCTCAACTGAGTCCTGACTGACGAGTGTCTCAAAAACACAGTTGGTGACCTTATCCCTCGGGAACAGGTGGTGCTCCAGCTTTGCGGGGATGACTTTCAAGGTGCAGAGGACTTGGGCAGCATTTGAAGTCATTCATGTTTTACATCTCTGCTTTGGATGGAAAGTTGATCCCCCACAGCCGTTGGGGATGTACCTTAATATGCTGGGGCTTATCCGTTAAATTTTTCTGTCCAGACAATGAAAGCTCAGAAGTTCCACTTGCAGGTAGCCTCTTAATAATTGACGTCCCTAAGTTCCTTATGTCCTCAGGAAGGTTCCTTTTGTTCCCAGATGTTACCAACTTTCATGATGCATCTAATCTGTAAAAACCTGTGTATTACTCTATATGAAAAGAATACCTTGTTCAAATTACATGTTCTTATAATTTTCACTTGTGATTAATGAGTATGGGACACTATTTAAAAAACCTGAAAAACCTCATCATAGTAATTGAATCACGTTACTGTACTTTATGAGGAATTAACCCCTTCAGGATTAATTACACATCGGTTCATCAGCACATTTGTAAAGAAAGGAAGAAAAACCGTATGGCCTTTATGAAATTGGAAAAATAAAGAACTATATATAGGGAGACCACAGCACAATACTAGGGCCCTTCTCTTATTTTAAATAGACTGTATGGGGTCGAGTGCCTGCATTCCTAACCTATCCTGCAGTATTCTCATCCTACTCTTCACTGTGTATTTAGGTGGAGGTTTCTGAATTCACTTGTCCACAGCGTTAGTGGGGATGTTGTAACGTGAGGGTATCCATCATCTATCATCTTAATAATTAATGAAGAGAAGAGCCTTGAGATCTGTGTTCAGATGCACTGCTGCTGAGTATGTGCCTGCAAAGACACTGCCCACAGCGGTGGTCTCAGAAAGTTGAACCTGATGCCACCACAGCTGCTGCTCACAGATCTAGGTGCTTCTTGTGATTTGAGTCTCCTGCTTAGATTTGTGGTTGTGAACCTGCTATGCTCACCCCTTTTATAATTGTATCTTTCGTGTTGCCTTTTCTATTCCATTTGTTTCCTGGGAACTCACTTTGTAACTGCAATTCAGAGAATATGTACAGATTCCACCCCCCACTACCTAAGTCACTGTACACGGATCACATTTGTGTCATGTTGTCAGACTCTGCGCTCTTCCTATCTAAGGGGATTTGTTGAAGAAGAATAGTTACCTGTAGATCTCCTCAGTGCAATGTGGCTGGGATTTATTATGAAGCTGGGCATGTTGTCCTTGGCCTCCTTGACATTATTCAAAATACCTTTCCCACATTTTGAAGTTTGATACTACTTTGTTAATGTGAACACTTGCCATAGCAGGCTGTATTAAAAAACTTTGTGAATTTAACTGTCAAAACAACTTATGAAGTAGGCACATGATCCCCATTTTACAGGTGAGGAAACTAATGTTCCAAGATTTTGAGTAATTTTATTAACTTTACACAAATTTCTGGTGCATTTTGAACCTTAAGTTGGATCTCTGCTTCCACAGTGTGTGGGCTTACCTCCTTTTCTATTTTATGCCTCTCTGCTAGCATCTGCAAGGGTACATGTTTTAGTTTTATTACATCTTCTACTTGATGGTAGGAAACTTGACAAACAGGTCCTTAGTGGGAGAGAAAACTCACTGGCATTTGTCCTTCTGTCTGCTCCTTCTTACCCTGGCAGGTGTGAGAGTTATCAAGTAAGATGGAGCAGTGGTAGATCCTGACCAGTCCTCACCTGGAATATTGGTTATTATAAAACAATAGTACTCTCACTTTTTACAAGTGTAATTTCTTTCCCTTAAAGTTTTGTCTGGGCTTTCTCTTACAGATTCCTACGAATGAGGTGCAAATATTGATGAAGATAATATTACTGCCTTGCTGTCAAACAGTGACAGTCGCCTTTTTTTGTATCTCCAATTATAAATGCAATACATACTGTAAAAAGAAAAGAACACATCATAAATATCTTTATAAAGTAAAAGTCTCTGCTCGTGGCCGGGAGCAGTGACTCATGCCTGTAATCTCAGCACTTTGTGAGGCCGAGGTGGGTGGATCATGAGGTCAGGAATTTGAGACCAGCCTAGCTGACATGGTGGAACCCCGTCTCTACTAAAAAATACAAAAATTAGCTGGTCTCTGTGGCGGGTGTCTGTAATCCCAGCTACCCACGAGGCTGAGGTAGGAGAGTCACTTGAACCCAGGAGGAGAATGGTGTTGTGAGCCAAGATCGTGCCACTGCACTCTAGCCTGGGCAACAGAGTGAGACTCCATCTCAAAAACAAAACAAAACCTTGGTTGGCCTAGTGGCTCAATCCCAGCACTTTGGAAGCCCAAGGCAGGTGAATTGCTTGAGCCCAGAAGCTCAAGACCAGTGTGGGCAACATGGTAAAAGCCTCTCATACAAAACTACGAAAATTAACCAGTTGTGGTGATGTACACCTGTATTCCCAGCTTCTAGGGAGGCTGAGGAGGGAGGATTGTTTGAGCCTGGGAGGCCAAGTTTGCAGTGAGCTGTAATCACACCACTGCGCTTCCATGCGGGCAACAAAGTGAGACCCTGTCTCAAAAAACAAAAACGTAATAAACTGAAAGTCCCCTTTATTCCCTTCTCTTCAAACTCACTTTTTTTTATTTGAAAAAACTGTTAAGAGGTTGTTTTTTATTCTTCTGGCTAAGTTGTATAAATTTCTTTCTTTCTTTCTTTTTTTTTTTTTTGAGACAGAGTCTCTCTCTCTCACACAGGCTGGAGTGGAGTGGCAAGATCTCAGCTCACTGCAAGCTCTGCCTCCCGGTTTCACGCCATTCTCCTGCCTCAGCCTCCAGAGTAGCTGGGACTAGAGGTGCCCGCCACCACGCCCGGCTAATTTTTTGTATTTTCAGTAGAGACAGGGTTTCACCGTCTTAGACAGGATGGTCTTGGTCTGGATATCCAGCCCCCTGATCTGCCCACTTCGTCTTCCCAGAGTGCTGGGATTACAGGCGTGAGCCACCGCGCCCGGCCTGTTCTATAAATTTCTAAGTGATTCACATAAAATTTATTTTAAAAATTACATCACACTACATTTTTAAAAATTTACTCTTTCTCCAGCTGTATTCTATCTATCTATCTATCTGTCTGTATATCTATCTATCTATCGATCTATCTATCTATCTATCTATCTATCTATCTATCTATCTATCGATGACAAGGCCTTACTCTGTCACCCACACTGGAGTTCAGTAGCTGAATTATGGCTCATTGCAGACTCAAACTCTTAGGGTCAAATGATTTTCTAACTTCAGCTTCTGAAGTAGCTGGGAGTACAGCTGCATGCCATTACTCCTGGCTAATTGTTAGTTGTTTTTTTTTTTTTTTTAAACAGGGTCTCACTGTGTCACCTAGGGTAGAATGCGATGCACTATCACAGCTCCCTCTAGCCTTGACTACTCAGGCTCAGGCAATTCTCCTGCCTCAGCCTCCTGAGTAGCTGGGACCACAAATGTGTATTAGCACACTTGGCTGTTTATTAGTATTATTATTTGTAGAGACAGGGTCTCCCTATGCTGCCCAGACATGTTGTGAACTCTTGCACTTAAGCAATCTGCTACCTCCGCCTCCCAAAGTGCTGGAATTACAGGTGTGCGCGACCACAACTTACCCAGCCTTTTTACTTTGTGTAAGAATAACATCAGTATATTAAAAATATAATGGAAGTTATTTATGGTGTCTTTTCAATTCTTATGCATTAAAATTCTCTTATTGGAGCCTTTTATGAATGGTTACAGTGCATTTTCTGTAGAATGTTACTGTCATACACGACTTGCCAATGATTCAAGACACCCGAACTTCATGAATGCACCGTCACAGTAGAATATTTCAGTTATGTAAAAATATGTTTATAAATGATACAGCAAATTTACATGCAAGGTAGCCTGGTGTGGCGGCAGGTGCTTGTAATCTCATTGAAGGCTGAGGCAGGAGAATGGCTTGAACTCAGGAGGCGGAGGTTGAAATGAGCCGACATCTCACCACTGCACTTCAGCCTGAGTGACAGAGTGAGACTGTCTCAAAAAAAGAAAAAAAAATTTGCATGCAAGATTTTATGATAAATATTTTTCTCATTTTTCTTTACAATTCCATATAACTGTCTCGATTATTTAGAATAGGTTCCAGGGCAGCAGTTGATTTTATTTTGGGTTTTACGTATGTATTATAATTTTGGATGTTATAATTTCCAACTCTGCCTGTACACTTCAAGTCAACGTGGATTTTTAAAAATATTTTAATAGTACAAACTATTCATAGATTCAACTTCTAAATGTTAAAAGCAACGGCAGCTCCTGGTTTAAAAAGGGAACAGTGGAGGCAGCAGGCCATTTTATTTAAAATTGTGTTAGATATTTCAGATGGATGATAGTTGAGATCATTAAATCCCATTTCTGCTTCTAAGATTTCCACAAAATAGCACATTAAATCCTCAGTCCTAAGCAATCACGACAGAGATTCCAAATTGACTCTCAATGTCAAGGTAAACCCATTTCTACTTCTGAGATTTCCACAAAATAACACATTAAATCCTCAGTCCTAAGCAATCACGACAGAGATTCCAAATTGACTCTCAATATCCAGGTAAACCCATTTCTGCTTCTAAGATTTCCACAAAATAGCACATTAAATCCTCAGTCCTAAGCAATCACGACAGAGATTCCAAATTGGCTCTCAGTGTCAAGGTAAACAGCGCACTTTCTTCTCTTGCAATACAGAAAAGGTACATAATTTGATACACAAGGGAGCATAGCAGTCAGACTCTTACAAGATAGTGCTGTAGAAATAACTTCCATGTTTTCCTCTGCCATGTGTATCCTCACCTTTGTCTCCCGTGCAGTAACACTATCAGTTTCCTCATCTGTCCTTTCTACTTTCTTTGAAAGAGGATGCTGATTGCAGAGAATACATGACAGAGGCATTTCAAATCAGAAAGGAGTTTCTTGAGACATACGTGATTTTAGTTTTAAGTAGAATTTCCTGAAGAGTTTTAGTTACAATACCAGTTCAAGAAGATGGTGGTGAAACTCATAGTAAACATTTGGCAAAACAAAGGTTATGGGGCAGCCATCTCCTAGAAACACTTCATCGGGGTTTATATATGAAATGTGAAATATCGTAGGTTTAGTCCTGGCACAGAACCAAAACTGAGTACATCTCACTTGAACAGCTGACCAATCCCCAGCACAGGTCCATATCAAGAAACGGAGAAGAAAGAATCCATTTAACCCCAGAAACGTCTTCATTTGCCCAAATTGAAAACCAAATTTCACTCAGGAAACTAATGTTGGGTTTAGTTAAAATATAAATCTGTCATATGTTTTCAAAATTAAATTATATATGTGTATGTTTTTCTATATAAATATGTCCCCAACTTTGCTCATGGCTTATCTTCCATATTTTTTGGCTGATTTTCAGTGGTTGTCTTATCTTGTGTGGATGAATAGTCATTGAAATAGTCTTAATTTCACAATGTGTTTAATTATAAATCTATACTTCCTTTGTGTGAGAGAAAATCTTTTGTGAACCAAATTTAATTTTTGGAAAGCTTTATAACTCCATATTTTTTCTTTTAAAAATTGTGATTGTGGTAAAAAGACATAATGTAAAATTTACCATCTTAATTCTTTTTAAATGTATATTTCGTTAGTGTTAAGTACATTCACATAGTTATGCAAAAGACCTGTAGAACTTCTATGTCTTGCAAAACTAAAATTAAATGCCTTTTAAGACAACTGCCCATTTTACCTTCTCTTCAGCCCTTGACAAACACCATTCTAACTTTTTTTTCCTATGAGTTTGTCTACTTAAGATACCTGATTATGAATGGAATCATACACTGTCACTTTGTTCCTGGCCTATTTTAGTTAACATGATATTCTCAATAATTATCATATAATGTGACTTTTTAAAGACTGAATAATATTCCACTTTGTGTATGTGCCACTTGTTATTAATCTGTTCATTGGTCAAGGGACATCTGGGTTGTTTCTGCCTTTTGGCTTGTGTTAATAATGCTGCAATAAATTTGGGTGTGCAAATATCTCTTCCAGATCATGTGTTGTATATTATAAATACATAGCCAGAAGGGGGTTTGCTGGATTATGTAATAATCTCATTTTATTTTTTTTAAAGAGCTTTCATACTATTTTAAAAATAGGTTTGTGGTGATAGATTATTGTGACTTTTCTTTGCATTTTTCTAGAAGAGAGATGTCGAGTATCCTTTTAAATGCCTAGTCATTACTATGTCTTCTTTGGAGAAAGTCATTTCAAACATTTACCATTCCATATCAAGTTATTAACTTTTTTTGTTGTTGAGTTGTAGGAATTTATATAATTTGAAAATTAACACCTACCAAAAATGTGATTAGAAAATATTTTTACTCTTTTTTGTTGTTTGTATGTATGTATTTATGCACATATATAACCCTATAAAAGACAGGGTCTTGCTATGTTTTCATGGCTAGTCTCAAACTTTTGGACTCAAGTGATTGTTCTGCCTTGGCCTCCTAAAGTTGTAGAATTACAGGCATGAGCCACCATGCCTAGATTTCATCCACTTATTAGATGACATTTGTATGCCACTAAATGTTTTATTTGATGTGTAGAATACTTGAAGCTTAATGTAGTCCCTATTTTTTGTCGTTGTTCTTTTCCTTGTTGCTTATGAATTTGATGTCAAACTTAAGGAAAGTGTTTTAAGACTTATGTCATAAACTTTTCCCCTATGTTTACTTCTAAGAATTTTTTTAGTTTTTATGTTTAAGTATTGAATCCACTAAAAAAACTTTTCTTTTTATAGATGATACAAAGGAAGCATCCAACCCTATTTTTTTCTCTGTAAATATTCAATGTGGAAAATTCTTTGTTCAAGAGATTCTTATTTTTCTATTGTGTGGTCATGGAAAGCTTATGGAAGATTATTTTATCATGGATGCAAGGATTACTTCTGGGATCTCTATTCTGTTTCATCATCTATGTGTCTGTTTTTGTGGCAATACCATATTGTTTTTATTTTTGTAGCTTCATATCATGATTTTAAATCAGAAAATGTAATACCTCTTTGTTCTTTTTAAAGGGTGTTTGGCTAGTCACATTTCCTAAGCAACCTTTAGAATTATACACAAAAATTCTGCAAAAAAACATACCATTGGGATTTTGACAAAAATTACATTGCATTTTTATATCATCATGAGTAGTACTGACAATATATATATATATTTTTTTGGAGATGAAGTTTTAGTGAGTCACTCAGGCTGAAGGGCAGTGGTGTGAGGTGTGCTCACTGCAGGCTCCGCTTCCCAGGTTCAAGCAATTCTCCAGTCTCAGCCACCAGAGTAGCTTGGATTACACTCATGTACCATCATGTCTAGCTAACTTTTGTATTTTTAGTAGAGATAGGGTTTTGCCATATTCACCAGGGTAGTCTCAATCTTCTGATCTCAAGTGATCCACCTACTTTGGCCTCCCAAAGTCCTGGGATTACAGGCATGAGCCTCGTACCGGCCCTGACATCTTAAGAATATTAAATCACCTGACACTTGAGCAAGACTATATGAAAGATTTTGCTTAATTTCTTGTTATTTACGTATTTGCCACATTTTCTTGCTTTTGAATTCTAGTTTCATTTATATTCTATGACTTCAGTTTTCTTAAATTTAATAAGACATGTATCCTAACAGAATGTACCATGTGTGATTGAAAATATTGCAGATTTTGCTCCTTTCAATTGGAGAGTTCTGTAAATGGTGGTTAGGTCTATCATGTTCAGGTTTGTCTTTCTTACTGATATTACATCTGACTATTCTAGTCATTATTGAAAGTGGAGTCTTGAAGTCCACCATTGTTGTGTTGCTATGTATTTCTTGCTTGACTTCTGTCAATATTTGTTTTACATATTTGAAAGACGAGAATCAGTTGAACCTGGGAGGAGGAGGTTGAAGTGAGCCTATCGCGAGATCGTGCCAGTGCCCTCCAGCCTGGGAGACAGAAACTCTGTCTCCAAAAGAAAAAAAAAAAGAGAAAGAAGGATGTCAGTGCTATTTATAGTAATATAAAAATTTAATGCAATTTTTGTCAAAATCCCAAAGATATATTTTTGCAGATATTTCAAATTATATATATATGATTTAAAAATTATTGTTATAGATTCTTGAAAGTTAATCCATCTCACCATTACATAATACCAATCTGTCTCCGCCGGGCGCAGTGGCTCATGCCTGTAGTCCCAGCACTTTGAGAGGCCAAGATGGTGAATCATGAGGTCCAGAGGTAGAGACCATCCTGGCCAACAAGGTGAAACCCCATCTCTACTAAAAAGTACAAAAATTAGCTGGGTGTGGTGGCGCGTGCCTGTAGTCCCAGCTACTCAGGAAGCTGAGGTAGGAGAATCGCTTGAACCGGGGAAGCGGAGGTTGCAGTGAGCCGTGATCGTGCCACTGTACTCCAGCCTGGTGACGGAATGAGACTCTGTGTCCAAAAACAAAAAGAAAAACAAAAACATAATACCAATCTGTCCCTTGTTCAAATTTTTTATTTAAAATATATTTTGTTTAATATAATTATGATCTTGGCCCTCCAATTGTAGCTGTTCTTTGCATAAAATATATTTTCTTTATACTGTTACTTTCAACTTATTTGAGTCCTTAGAGCTGAAGTGACTCTTGTAGAGAGTACATTGCTGGATCTTCTTTGTTCTTAATCCATTAAATTATTTATTAATTTTCTTTAAGGTATTTAACTTTTTACATTTGAAGTAATTAATGCAGTTAATGAAGTTACTTTATTATTTGTAATTGTCTTCTGTGTTTCTTGTAGATGTGTTATTTATCATTTTTTCTCCTACTGATTTATTTTTGTTTGTTGATATTATAGTGACATGATTCAATTTCTTTCCCATTTGCTTTTGCATACATTCTACAGGATTTTTTGGTAATCATCTTGAGAAATAAAGACTTCATAAATCATCTTAAAGTTATGACAGTATATAACAACTATATTTCAACTGAATACAAAGTTGTACCTCTTCATACCCCCACTGTGTTATTAATATCACATATTATCTTTATTTGTTGTCTATGAACACACATTTATGCAGATTTTTTCTTCATTTTTTAAGTTCCATAGCAATATTTTGAAAGTTTTGTGCACCATCATTATGACAGTAGAGATTTCTTCACCTGTTTATATATTTATCTTTAATATAGCACTTTCTATTTTCATGTGCTTTTATAATGCTGTGCAGCACAATTTCATTCTTGGAAGTGAGGGACTTTCTTTTACATTTCCTTTAGGACTGTTCTAGTGGTTAGTAACACACTCAACTTTTATTTATTTTGGAGAGGCTTAGTTTTTTTATTTCTGAAGTGATATTATTCCAGTTGAAGGTTTTTGTTTGGAAGCATTTCCTCTTGTTCAATTACCTTGTCATCTGGGGATTTCTCAACTACTTTTTAAAAATAACCTCTTTATTACTTTTGTCCTATATTGTTTTTGTAAGACACCTTTATAAATATAATGGTCCACTTGATGGTGTGCAGTACGTCCCATACTTTTTTCTCTATTCTGTTTAAAAAATTTGTTTTCAGCACTCAATATTTATAACTACAATGTCATCAATTGTGTAATTTTTTCTCCTTTATTAGTCTGCTTTTGTGACTGTTGATTAAATTTTTAATAAGTTATTATGTTCTTCAGATTCACAATTCCTGTTGGTTTTTAAAAATCTTTTTATTGATATCTCATTTTCTTTATGTATCACTTCTTCTAATATTCTTTTGTTGTCTATGTTCTGTTTCTGTTCATTAAGCAGTCTTTTCTAATTACATTTTATTGAAAACTGCACTGAATGCTAAATGTCCATCTTTACAATAAACAACTACAGTAATGGTAACTCGCACTACATTAAAACAAAAAGTACTTCTGATAGCCATTATTTTTCTATTTGGGACCATTTAAAAAATTTTTCTTTTCTTACAAAAACGGGAATGTACCTAATCAAAGGATCAAAATAGGCCATCTTTTTAAACAAAAAGACAATGATTCACAAAAGCCTATGAATAGAACATGTAACTAATTGATGCAAATCTAATAGAATTTGTTAAAATCAGTCACATCCAATACATATGAAGTGTTCTTGTATAAAACACAACGTGAACAAAAGAAGACTATATCAGTGTTTAAAAAAGTGGGTTTGTTCATAGACGATCTGTCAAGTTACCATTAAAAGTGTTTCCTGTGACATAAGGAAATGCAACCTTATTTTCCTTGAACCCTTTTAGTGCAAGACTTTCCACTCAATAAAATAGCAGTGGATCTGAAACTGACAAAATATACTTGATTACAAAGAGCTTGTGAAACTTACTTTTTTTTTTTTTTTTGCATTATCGGAGGCTTTTACTGAACTTACAACCAACTTGCCCACTCAGTATGCAGTTCAGATGTGACAGATGCTTCTCTGTACAGGAGGCAGTACTGTCTTCAATCCTGTGCTTGCAGGTGTCTACCACAGGCAAACAGTTTACTCCACATTTTCTAGTAATGTGATCTTCGTATTAGCAAACAGCTGTAATGAGTCCCTGCAGACTGAAGGGACTCAAGTCACAGGATGGGGATTTCCTCTTCATGGTTTTTATTTTGATGTTTGAATCCTTGATGCAATATTCTGAGCAGGGTGTTCCGGACCTGCTGTGCCCAAGGGACTGATAAAGGAGAAAGTTCTGTTTATTCTTTGTGATTTGACGCACAGATGAAAAACCTAACACACAATAACGGAAGTTGGTCGTTAATAAATCACACCCTAGTCTTTCAGAGCTTACGTAAGCAAACAACATCTTCAGTTTTCTAGCTCTTGTAGTTTTAACACTGCAATATCAATGATGCATACGTCCAGAATCAGCTAAAAAGAGCATCAGATTCTTTTTCTCTTAGTTTATCTATTTTTCACTGTCTCTTGTTTCCAGGTGTATCTGAATGATTACCTTCTGGCATTGTCTGTTATTTCTCGTTGGCGTGCTCTCGATTGTCCCCGTGTTTGAGGGCTGGTTGGGAGAAGGCGCTTGGGAAGGATGTGTCACTGTCGGGAGGTTGTGAGTCACCGGGATGTCTCCAGGGAAGATCCCTTCCATGGCTGCAGGAAGTCCTCCTGGAGCCACGCCCACGATGCCTGGATATATTGCTTGCTGGTCTATTTCCCACCAAAGCACAGATGTGACAAAGAATTCCTTGTTGACACAGTTTCTTAAGCTTCCTGGGATACGACCTGTGATGGCTCGGCGGATCTCGGTGGCAGCTGTCTCCGTCATCTCCAGTGACACCTGCTCGCTGTAGCCAGGCAGTTTGAGGAGTGCAGATGAGACTGGGGGCATCTTTCAACAGACCTGAGCAAAGCTAAAGGGCTGCATCTCATTCATGTCGAGGGCTGCCCCTCGTATCCTGCCCTCCTTGAGGACCTGTGCTAAGGCTTTCTCATCCACCAGGCCACCACGGGCTGTGTTCACAATGAATGTTCCCTGCCTCATCTGCTTTATGGTAAAGTCATTGATGAGGTGGTGTTTATGTTCGCTGAGACTGCTGTGCAAGGAGGCGCAGTGGCTCTGATACAGCAAATCCTGCTGTGTGTAGACCCTCTGCACGCCCAGGGACTGCTCGATCCCATCCTGCAAGTAGGGGTAATAAAATATGACGCTGAATCCAAAGGCTGTGGCTGGAACTGCAAAAGCCTGCTGCGTGCGACCCTAGCCGATGAGGCCCAGCGTCTTCCCACGAACGCGGGCCACTCCCGAGGCCACCTCGCAGGTCTGCTCCACGCGCTGGACTCGCTTGCCTTCCCACAGTGCCTGGAACAGCCATGTGTTCCTCCGGTACATGTTGAGGACGTGGCAGATGGTGGAGTCGGCTGTCTCTTCCACGGCTGCGGACGGTATGTTGCACACAGAAATTCCGAGCTCAACAGCAGCCTTGCTGTACACGTTGTCATAGCCACTGCCAACCCGCACGATCACTCTCAAAGCCTTGAAATTTTCCAGATCTTCCCTGTTGAGGTGATGGTGTGGTACATCATGGCTCCCATGGCTCCGTTTAGAACTTTCTGGTGGATCTCCTGCGTGGACTGCATCACAGAAGGCCACGGTGGCCAGGTCCTTCAGGATGGGCATGTCCACAGTGCAGTCATGGCCGACCAGCAATGCCGCCAGTGAGCGGGGCGTAGGGGGTCTTTCATGATCTGGCGGCGAATTCCTTCACAATTCTGTCCAGTCGCTGTCTCTTGACTTAGCGCTTATCCACAAGGGCCATTCTTTACAGAACTTTGCAACTCTCAGATCAAAAGGCAAAGCAGTCCTCTAAGACCTTAGGGGAACTCGCAGGAGTCTGTGTGCATGATGCCACTATGAACCCAATATAAATTTGTTCACAAACTCTATAGTTCACACGATGGGCTGTCCTTCTTTTTAAGAGAATATAGCTTCATTGGTTCAAAACCATTTAAGGTGATGAAACCCATTTGCTTGCAACTCAGCCACCACCGATCAGTCAATCAAGGAATCTCACCACGACCCCAGGTCTGGAGCTCCTGGAGTCCGCGACCGCTGGGGGTGGAGGCGGCTTCGGCCTGGTGCAGCCAGGTCCTTGCTCCTGCTCTGAGCCTTGGGCGTGGGTTGGGGGTCCACCGGGTGTCCCACATGGTGTCGAGTCTCCTCCCTTGCAGGGGCCCTGCAGACCGGAGGAGTGTCCATGTCATTAAGGAGCTTTGATAATTATTTTGATTTTTTAAATTATATAATGCGAAAACAACAACAACAACAAAGAGTAAACCTACAAATTTTGACCTTTAAAAGTCAACAAAGATTTTTAAAATCAATATTTGTAGGTTTATTTTATTTCTTCAATTGGAACATGTTTTCATCCTTTTCTGTATGCCCTGCAACCTTTTGATGAGATTCAGAAATTTATAAAACAACTGTGTAATGTAGTATGTACTAACGTTCTTACTACAAGATAATACAACAATCAGTGAGGCTGTACATCCTGGTGTTTCATTAACAGGTCGTCAATGTGTCTTCTCTGGCTTTGTGTGTGTATTTTTAAGGTAAAGATATTTTTCCCATTGTTTTCCAGACACTGTAGCCCTTTGCTTCCGCAGTTGATTGCAGTGTTTGTTTCTCTGAGGCTATGATAAGCATGCAACTTCTCTTCTCACCAGTCATAAATTGTCATTCTCATTACTCTGCCATTTCCTTTAGCACTCCCTGTTGGGGGAGACAGAATCTAGTCATCAGCAGTAGCCCAAAAAGCCAAACCTTTGAACATATGTTCCACTGTTCTCTTTCTATACTGAGGAAGATACTAAAAGTTGGACGTTTTCTCTTGAGCCCAATTGCTGTTCTGGGAAAGAAGAAGGGATGTGGTGAATATAAGCCAGACCTGGTTGCCTTGTACAGCAAGCTTTTCCAACCTGCCTTGTTTTGTTTTTGTTATGGCTCTGTTTTGTTTTAGGTTTTTAGCAGCCTGCAGCAATGGTTTTTAAGTTCTGTCTCTAGTGATAAGCGGCAAAGGGGGATGAGGAAAGGGCCTTTCTGGCTTAACCAGAAACAGAAACTAAGAACTCATGGCTGTGGTCTCCCTTGGATGCCGCCTTCTACAGTAAAGGAAATACCTTTGGAATGTAAAAAGAGAGAGAATAATAGGCATCATCCCAATAGGCAAGAATGAACAAATAACAAAGATGAGAGGTGCAAAGGCCAAGGAGAAAACCTTAAAAATGTGGTGTTGGAAGTTCTGCTTCAAAGAAATTGGTTCTGGAAAATTCTAGATTTACTTCTTTTGCTGCCACAGAGGGAAATTTCCTACCCTATGCTTATTATGGTCTTAAATCTTCGAAGGCTTCTCCTGCTCCTCCACTAACATTCCAGGGCATTCACAGTGAGAGCCAAAGTTCTCCTCTTCTTTCTGTTATTCCCTTCAAAGCCTTGTGGTCTGAGTGCTTTTCCATTGTTTTGGGATCTGGGGAAACCTGCACATTTTGCGAGACTTCTATGTTAAGCTGTTTTGCAAAAATCTGTGCCTCATGTCAGAAGTTTGTGAGAGTAAAAGTGCAGACATTGGGGTTTGGTTCACATATTTCAGAAACACCTAGGACAAATGTTTCTGCTTCATAATTTTCAGTCCTATGATTTCAAATGTGATCCTGCAAAAAAACCGGAAAAAAAATTTATCAGAGCTCAAAGCACCTAAGTACATATGATAAAGTTGAATCTTCTATTTCACTTTATTCTTTTTTTCATTTCTGGTAATGTAGGTCAAAAAGTTTTCTTTTCCTTAGTAGAAACCAACTTAGAAATGTAAACTCTCTATGCCAAACATCTCACGTGTGAAATAGTTTATTGTAGCTACTCATCTCAAAGAATTTTTAAAGACGTTAATGCCATAGAAAAACTTAGAAACTTGCCAGGAATAGAACAAATTCTTAATTGTTACATTATTTCTTTATGAGTTATTTTATTAATTAATCTTATATAAAGCTTACTGGGACTGTGATCTGTACGTTTTCCCTGCCTTGTTTTTATGTATGTTAAATCAGCCTATAATTTTAGCTTCAGGGGTTTCAGAATAGCACACTTGAATTTATGTGTTACATAGAAAGTGAATTAGATAGTATGCACATCACATTAAGAAAAGATTTAGTTTGTGTCTAAATTCACTGCATAGAAAAATTTATCATTAGTGTTTCCATTTACTTTCCTCAACATTTATCTGAATGATATTATAATTTATTTCTATTTGCTTATTATATTGTAGTGTTCCACAGCATAGTTTACAATATTCATGTTGTTCCCGTATTTAAAAATGTAAGGCTTTTCTTTGCTTTTAAAAAAATTAATTATAGGCCAGTGCGGTGGCTCATGCTTGTAATCCCAGCACTTTAAGAGATTGAGATGGGTGGATCACGAGGTCAGGAGTTCAAGACCAGCCTGGCCAACATGGTGAAATCCCTTCTCTACTAAAAATACAAAAAATATAGCCAGCCAGGCGCGGTGGCTCAAGCCTGTAATTCCAGCACTTTGGGAGGCCAAGGCGGGTGGATCAGGAGGTCAGAAGATCAAGACCTTCCTGGCTAACACAGTGAAACCCCATCTCTACTAAAAATACAAAAAAATTATCCGGGCGTGGTGGTGGGCGCCTGTAGTCCTAGCTACTCGGGAGGCTGAGGCAGGAGAATGGCGTGAACCCGGGGGGTGGAGGTTGCAGTGAGCCGAAGTCTCGCCACTACCCTCCAGCCTGGGTGACAGAGCGAGACTCCGTCTCAAAAAATTAAATAAAAAAAAATTATAGCCTTTCCATTTGTATAAAAAGAGGAGTAATATATTAAGAACATAATAAAAAGTGTCTCTAGTATCGTTGAAATCTTTATTAAAATTTTCTTCTAAATGCTCTTTATGGGAGATTATAATGTATAATTGTGCAATTTTGTTACTCTAACCATATGCTAATAATTCAAAATCTGCTCTTTACGGTGCCCACTTATTGTTGAACATGCTAGTTATCTAGAAAGGGTCTTCTTCAGTTGTATGCTTTGTTTATTCGGTATTTCACAAGTTAATGTTTATTTAATTTTATTTTCTAATATTTTATATTCTTTTATTTCCTTGTTAGAAAGGCTGCCTTACATCATTTAATTGAGTTTTTAGATTCTGCCTATATGTTATAATTTTGTATGATTATATTCAACTGTGCACAGTTTCAAGGAGTGTAGAAAATAAGTCAAATATGAATCAACCATGTCTATTGCTGATATAATTATCTGTTCATTTGCCTGTATAAACATTACTCATACTTTATGACTTGCGTATTTGTTTTATTACTTGGTGGTCAATTATTTTTTTAATCCTCTCTTGGTGAGTAGTTGTGGAAATTGTCCTAATTTACACTTCTATGTATTAATGAATCTATATTACTTTTGTGTGAAGAAAACACTTCTGTGATTTGAAGGTAATTTTTTTTGACCTCTGAACTTTTTACTGGCCTCCTGTTCCCCAAAGGGACCTTGCTTCTGCTGGCTCAGCGCCACAAAACGTCTGTGTTGTTGGTCTCAGACACCACTTTGCCGTCCACTATCCGGCAAGGGCTTTTCTTTTGGATGGCTTGAAGGTATTTACTGCTGTCCAGAGCATCGAGGAGATTCAAGTCCTCCCCATCTTCTAGCAGGCAGCAGTAGGTGGCAATCTCAGCCTCCAGCTCGACCTTGATGTTCCACAGGTCATCGTGCTCTTGGGCCTAGTGTCCCTCTTCCCGTGTTTGGGACAGCTCTGACTCCAGGTGTAGCAGGATCGTGTTGAGCTGCTCCATCTGCATCTACCTCCCTCAGGCTGCTCTCCAAGCTGGCCTTCAGATATCTCACTGAGTCCAGGTCTATATCCAAGGACTGGACTGTAGATCTCAGCTCCCTGAGCATCTTCTCAGCAGCTCCGATCTCAGCGGACTGCTTGTTGACTACTGTGGTGCTCTCCTCAGTCTGCTGGCACCAGTACTTGTCCAACTCCTCTCAGTTGTTCTCAGCCATCTCGTCATATTGGGCCCGGATGCCTGCCATGATCTTGCCAAGGTCCTGAGACTTGGGGACATCTACATCCATGGTCAATCAAAAGCTGGAAATCAGGGATTTTAGACCTTTAACTTCCTCCTCATGGTTCTTCATGAAGAGCAGCTCTTCCTTGAGGGCCTCCATCTCTGTCTCCAGCAGAGGCTGAGTGACTCTGGTGTTATCAGTAATGTCCGTCTCCACAAACAGGAATATGGCCTGCTCTGTCTTACACTTTAAAGTCATCAGCAGCAAAAAGATCGTTGTCAGTCTGCAGGATGATGCAGGCACTGTCTGCAGAATTGGCAAAGATTTTTTTATTAGTCTAGTTGTCTGTCTTTTTGCCAGTAACAAAGGATTTTGATTACTGTAAATTTCTAACATGTTTTGAAATCAGGAATTGTATGCTTCCAACTCTTTTTATGTGGTCCCCTGAAATTCCGTATACTCTGGGGAGTCACATTCTCTGTTTCTGTCAAAAATAATATTAAGAATTTCATAGGAATTGTATTAAATCTGTAGCTCACTTTGGGTGTTATAAACATGTTGAAAATATTAAATTTTCTAACTCTTGAACAAAAGCATGTTGAAGACTAAATTGTTTAATTTTCAGGTATTTGTGAATTTTATGAATTTTCTTCTGTTATTGATTTCTAGTTTTCATCCATTTTGGTGAGAAATTATAGTCTTTCACTTTAATTTTTATTATAATTTAAGTTCTAGGGTACATGTGCAGAACGTACAGGTTTGTTACTTAGGTATACATGTGCCATGTTGGTTTGCTGCACCCATCAACTCATCATTTACATTAAGTGTTTCTCCTAATTCTATCCCTTTCATAGCCCCCCACCCCCAAACAGGCACTAGCATTTGATGTTCCCTGACCTGTGTCCATGTGTTCTCATTGTTCAACTCCCACCTATGAGTGAAAACATGCAGTGTTTGTTTTTCTGGCCTTGTGATAGTTTGCTGAGAATGATGGTTTCCAGCTTCATCCATGTCCCTGCAAATGACATGAACTCATCCTTTTATAAGGCTGCATAGTATTCCATGGTGTATATGTGCCACAATTTCTTAATCCAGTCTATCATTGATGGACATTTGAGTTGGTTCCAAGACTTTGCTATTGTGAACAGTGCTACAATAAACATACTTGTGCATGTGTCTTTATAGTAGCATGATTTATAATCCTTTGGATGTACACCCAGTAATGGGATTGCTGGGTCAAATGATATTTCTGGTTGTAGATACTTGAGGAATTGCCACACTGTCTTCCACAGTGGTTGAACTAATTTACACTCCCACCCACTGTGTAAAAGCGTTTTTATTTTTCCACACCCTCTCCAGCATCTGTTGTTTCCTTTTCCTGACATTTTAATGATCCTCATTCTAACTGGCCTAAGATGGTATCTCATTGTGATTTTCATTTGCATTTCTCTCATTACCAGTGACGATGAGCAATTTTTCATGTCTGTTGGTAACGTAAATGTCTTTTTTTGAGAGATGTCTGTTCTTATCCTTTGCCCACTTTTTGATAGGATTGCTCATTTTTTTCTTGTAAATTTGTTTAAGTTCTTTGTAGATTCTGGATGTGAGTCCTTTGTCAGATGGGTAGATTGCAAAATTTTTCTCCCATTCTCTAGGTTGCCTGTTCACTCTCATGATAGTTTCGTTTGCTGTGTAGAAGCTTTTAAGTTTAATTAGATTTCATTTGTCTATCTTGGCTTTTGTTGTCATTGTTTTTGGTGTTTTAGTCATGAAGTCTTTGCCCATGCCTAAGTCCTGAATGGTATTGCCTAGGTTTTCTTTTAGGTTTTTATGGTTTTAGGTCTTACATTTAAGTCTTTAATCCATCTTGAGTCAATTTTTGTATAGGGTGTAAGGAAGAAATCCCACTTCAGTTTTCTGCATATGGCTCGCCATTTTTTCCAGCAACATTTGTTACATACGGAATCCTTTCCACATTGCTTGTTTTTGTCACATTTGTCAAAGATCCAATCATTGTAGATGTGTGGTGGTATTTCTGAGGTCTCTGTTTTTTTTCCATTGGTCTATATATCTGTTTTGGTACCAGTACCATGTTGTTTTGGTTACTGTAGACCTGTAGTATAGATTGAAGTCAGGTAGCATGATACCTCCAGCTTTTCTCTTTTTGCTTAGGATTTTCATGTCTATGCAGACTGTTTTTTAGTTCCTTATGAAATTCAAAGTAGTTTTTTCCAATTCTGTGAAGAAAGTCAGTGGTAGCTTTATGGGGATAGCATTGAATCTATAAGTTATCTTGGGCTGTATGGCCATTTTTGTGATATTGATTCTTCCTTTCCAGGAGCATGGAATGTTCTTCCATTAGTTTGTGTCCGCTTTTATTTCATCGAGCAGTGGTTTGTTGTTCTCCTTGAAGAGATCCTTCACAACCCTTGTAAGTTGGATTCTTAGGTGTTTTATTCTCTTTGTAGCAATTGTTGAGTGGGAGTTCACTCATGATTTGGCTCTCTGTTTGTCTGTTATTGGTGTATAGAAATACTTGTGATTTTGTACATTATTTTGTATCCTGAGACTTTGCTGAATTTGCTTATCAGCTTAAGGAGATTTTGGGCTGAGACAATGGGGTTTTCTAAATATACAATCATGTCATCTGCAAACAGAGACAATTTGGCTTCCTCTTTTTCCTAATCGAATATCCTTTGTTTGTTTCTGTTGCTTGATGGCACTGGCCAGAACTTCCAATACTATGTTGAGTGGGAGTGGTGAGAGAGGGCATCATTGTCTTGTGCTGGTTGTCAAAGGGAATGGTGCAGGTTTTGCCCATTCTGCATGATATTAGCTGTGGGTTTGTCATAAATAGCTCTTATTATTTTCAGATATGTTCCATCAATACCTAGCTTATTTACAGTTTTTATCATGAAAGGCTGTTGTGTTTTGTTGAAGGCCTTTTCTGCATCTATTGAGATAGTCATGAGATTTTTGTCGTTGGTTCTGTTTATATGCTGAATTATGTTTATTGATTTGTGTATGTTGAACCAGCCTTGCATCCCAGGAGTGAAGCTGACTTGATCGTGGTGGATAAGCTTTTTGATGTGCTGCTGGATTTGTTTTGTCAGCATTTTATTGAGGATGTTTGCATCGATATTCATCAGGGATATTGTTTTTTTGTTGTGCCTCTGTCAGGCTTTGGTATCAGGATGATGCTGGCCTCATAAAATGAGTTAGGGAAGAGTCCCTCTTTTTCTATTCATGCGAATAATTTCAGAAGGGATGGTACCAGCTCCTCTTTGTACCTCTGGTAGAATTCGGTTGTGAATTCGTCTGGTCCTGGACTTTTTTTGTTGGTAAGCTATTAATTATTGCCTCAATTTCAGAACCTGCTATTCGTCTATTCAGAGATTCAACTTCTTCCTCGTTTAGTCTTGGGGGTGTGTATGTTTCCAGGAATTTATCAATTTCTTCTAGGTTTTCCAGTTTATTTCCATAGAGGTGTTTATAGTATTCTCTGATGGTAGTTTGTATTTCTGCGGGTTTGGTGTTGATATCCCCTTTGTCCTTTTTATTGCGTCTATTTGATTTCTCTCTCTTTTCTTCTTTATTAGTCTTACTAGGGGTCTACCTATTTTGTTAATCTTTTCAAAAAACCAGCTCCTGGGTTGATTGATTTTTTGAAGGGTTTTCTGTAACATTAAACTTTTTTTTTAATTCTGTTAAAATTTTTTTTTTGCCTAATATTTATTTTTAGGACAATGTTTTATGAGCTTTTGACAAGACTGTGAGTTTTGTTGTTGTGTAGAGTGGTCTCTATGCATCTGTTACATCTAACTGCTTTACAGTATTTTCATGTCCTCTGTTTTCTTTTTAATATTCTATCTGGCTTTATTATTAATTGCAGAACTGGTGTATTAAAACATTTTTCTCAGTATATTGCAGTTTTTTATGTTCTGAAAAAATATTATTGATTTATTTTAAAATCCTCATGTGAGGTGCATATATATACGTGTGTGTATACATAATTAGATAAATACACACAATTATATAAATGTATATAATTGTCCTAGGTTTCCAGTGAATAAACCCTTTCATTATTTTGTCCTTTGTTTTCTTTGACAGTTTTAACTTAGAGTATATTTTATAAACAAAGACAGTTATTTAAAAAGTATTTTGCATAATATAATTGTGACTTTGTCTTCATTTGATTATGATTTGCATAACATTGTTTTGATGCATGTTGCCACTTTTAGTCTGCTTGTGTTACTGTATAGTATGATGGTTCATATCTGTCATCCAAGCATTTTAGGAGATTGAGGTGGGAGGTTCACTTGAGCCCAGAAGTTTGAGACCAGCCTAGGAAACAAAGCAGTACCCTGTCTCTAAAATAAATAAATAAATCAATAAATTGAGTCTCCTGTAGACAGATGTAGTTAGATTTTATTTTATTTTTTATCTCTCTACTCAATTTATGACTTTTGTTTGAGAAGTTTAGTTTGTGAGTGGCTACATAATTTCCTGCATTTGAAGGAATTACTTTTGACACTTTGTGGAGTAAAAGTTAAATATTTAATTTCAACTTAATTGAACATGGACACAAACAATTGTCACCAAGTCCCGGAACAGGTTGTGTGAGCCCCTTGAAGCCTTCATCCAGCTCTGTTTCAGATAAATCTCTATTTCAATTTATTCTTATATGTTAGTTATTGAAAAACAATAGACAATCAAAAAACAAGTTGACCTTTTTGTGTTTCTTGATCCCAGTCGTGAAGGGCCCTCCTGACTGGACTTCAAGCCAAATAAGTCATTACAAAAAGAGGTAGGTTTCCAGACTGTGCCAAAGCTTCATGAGATCCCTCCTCATCTGTGCACGGACGAGTGGCCAATCTGGAGCCCAGGCTGTTGCTTCCCAGTCTGGCGGTGAATCCTCCATAGTCTGGTGGGTGTAAATATATATATATCTCTTTTCCCTTCTCCCCATCCCATTGCAACTTGCTTATATATTTGCTTATTATATCTGCATTGCCATTTAATTGGGATAAAGTTTGTTTACCCCTAAAGCTATTGTGTGTGTGTGTGTGTGTTTTCTTCTCCCCTTGCGTGTTTCCCGCACAGTACATTTTTGGCGACATGAACAGGATTCAAAAGCGAAAGGGTGCAATTTTTTTGGCAGCAGGAACCAGACAGGGAGCTCAGGAACTTCCCGTGTATTCGGATGGAAACTCCTCCAGTTCTTCCTCTTGGCCATTGACTGGTTCAAGGGACCTGGCCTTTGTGAAAATTGGGAATCTATATTAGTGCATTTGGAATGATTCGCTGTGCGTGAGGTACTGTAGGGAATCCCAGTGGTGATTGGGATGCTGAGGGAATTTCTCAGCATTGATGGTGCTTGCTTACTTCTTATAAGTTAAAGTGTCAATATAGGGACTTGTTGCTACAAGAGAAATGTAAGCTGGAAAAGGAAAATTTTAATGTGACTTCCAGACTGGCCCTGGCCCCATGCCAGGCCTATGTCTTGACTGATCAGGCTCAAAGCTGCCAGCCGATTGCTGAAAAAGCAGCTGCCCGAGTGGCCCAGTCAGGGTAAAACTGAAGAACTAGTCAGTTTTCAGGGCTTGCAGAGGGTAAAAACCCAAATCCTATCTCAAGGATGGGAAGTTAACTCTAGTAAAATTCAATGGACTGCACAAACTGTAAAATTCCATGGCATCCTATGGAATGCAGGGAAAGAGTCCATTTTACCAAAGCGTAAGGCTAAAATACTAGAATTTGCAGCCCTACCACTGAAAAGGAGGTCCAAAATTGTATTGGCTTGTTTGGATTCTGGAGACATCATATTCCCCACTTGGGTAACATATTACAACCTCTGCATGTAGTCACTAGAAAACACTATGAATTTCACTGGAGAGAGAAAGACAGCCTGGCTTCTCAACAAGCCAAACAAGCAGAGCAACTGGCCCTGGATCTATGGCCTTATAGGATGGGTCGACAGAACTGCAAGTAACTGTCCTAGATCAACATGCTATTTGGAGCCTTAGGTAGAAGCAAGATGGGAAGAAGATACCTTTGGAGTTTTATACCCAGAAGCTTCCAGAGGATGGCAAAGCTTATATTCTCTTTGAGAAGCAGCTGTTGGCCTGCTACTGGGCTTTACAGGAAACAGAACACCTTTGTTTTAATCATGATGTTTTCATGAGGCCCCAAATTCCTATTATGACTTGGGTCATGAGTTCCCTCAAACCTCGTTGGATAGGGTACACTCAAGAAAGTAAATAGAAATGGTACACACAAGACCAGGCTAAGTCATAACCAAAACGGATATTATTTTTAAATGAGGATGTGCAAAACTTGCTAGCTCAGCAAACCACTGAGCAAGTCCTGCAAATAGGGAAGGAAACCTCCCCTGTCCAATGGGGCAAATCCTTTAAAGAACTAAGCCCAGAGGATCAGAAACACACTTGGTTACTGATGGTTCCACCAAATACATTGATGGGACTCGATGCTGGGAGGCTGTGGCTTATAATTCTGTTAAAAACATAAGCATTTCTGATGAAGGGAGGGGTGTGAGCAGCCAGCTGGCTGAAATAGAAGCCATCCTCCGAGCTATTCAGGGGGAGGCCAGAGGGATTTGTTGCTTGTATACCGACTGTTAGTCAGCAGAAAATGGGCTTACTACCTAGTTGCCTGAATGGCAGTGAAACAAATGGTGAATTACGAATAAAGAGTGTTGTAGAAAACAACACTAGGAAGATACCTGAATCCTGATGCACACTACTATTATTGCTGTTTTCCATATTGATGCTCATGTATCTCTGCTTTCTCTTGACAGACTAAACAGCAGGCAGATCAACAGGCCAAAATTTCCAGCATAAATGCAAACTTGAATGTGGGTGAATGTATTACAACACGTTCAAGCCTGGCAAAGATATTTATACCTTTATACTTATATTTATAAATTTATTTATAATTTATATATTTATATTTATACCTGGCAAAGATATCTATACCTGGCAAAGATATTTATACCACCATAAATTATAATTTATGGTGGTATAATTGATAATGATTATCGGGAAGAGTTAAAGTTCTCTTTATACAATATCACACCAGATTTTTTTGTTACAAGACTGCAGATTCAGGTGGCTCAATTGTCAGTGGTACCTGGTACCTTGTTAACAATTAATCCCTGAGGAAATCTCTGCCCCAACAGAGGCTACATACGGAACTGGGAAATTCAGATCCACTGGTATAGGTAGCTTAAATCCTGGAGCCAAATTCTGGATACAGCGTCCATCAGATCCCTCTCCTAAGGCTGGTGACCTTGTAGCTATGAAAGCAGAAAATAAAGGGGTAGTACAATTTCCTAAAAATGAAAAACAATATCATGTTCCGCCTCATTTTTGTTGTTACAGAGAATAACCTGTCTGCTAGTAATCGGTACCTGGCTCATCATGTCTGAGGCCGAGTATGAGTTCATCAGCTGGGCAGCAACCACTGCAACAGAAGCCAACTGCAGTCAATGCTGGCTATACATCAAATTGCCAGAGGCCGCAGGAAATGGACTACCTTGGAGAATTGTCCTTGCCAATATTTCTGAATGGCTCTGTCACTACCAATGGGGCCAAAACAACGACACTTGCAATCCAACCTGGACTTCCTTTGCCACTTTAATAACATCTTAATACACTATAATTATAGTATAACCATTGTTGTCCCCTGGGGTGCCCTCTGGGTATGCAGACCCTATGAGTGGCTGCACCTGCCCCCATATTGGATGGGGAGATTCACATGGGTGTGCCATTAATTCCATTCACCATCCGGGATAATATTCCCCTCCCCAGTAATCTAGATGTTTTCAAAGATAGCTGGTTATGAACGTGCCAGACTCCCTGGGGGTGAAGCCTATCACAGTATTCTCGCTTGCCCCATTACAATCCTGCTTCAGCATCAAATTCAAATCTGAAGTCTACATGTAGAAAAGCTCCTAAGATAGCAGCACTGCACTTCTGTTGTTATCAGAAGCATTTGCTCAGCTGCGTACTGTTGTGTTGCAAAATCGAATGACATTAGGCATGCTTACAGCAGCCCAAGGAGGACTTCGAACCTTGCTGCATACAGAATGTTGTGTGTGTATCCCTGACGATTCTCACAGTATTACTCTCCTTGCCCAAGACATGCAAGAACAATTAAAACAGGTAGAATCTAACCGTCGGGACCCCATCATGGACTGGCTGTCAAACTGACATTGGCGTTGGCCATGGTGGGTGTGGTTTCTATTAATTGTGCCTTTAATTCTCCTCTGCTTTATCTGTAATCTATACCAGTCGTGCCTTCCCCGTATATCTGTAAAAATATTTTCCTATGATTCAGTGTCAAGTAGAGCCTGAATGAGAAGGAAAAGTTAAATATTAAATTTGAACTCAATGAACATGGACAGAAACAATGGTCACTCAGTCCTGAAACAGGTTGTGTGAACCCCTTGTGGAATTCATCCAGCACAGTTTCTGAGAAATAGTTATTGCAAAACAACAGACAATCTCAAAAACAAGTTGACCTTTTCATTTTCCTTGAGTCCAGTCACGAAGCGCCCTTGTGAGTGGGCCTCATGTCGAACAAATCGTTACGAAAAAAGCTAGGGTCCCACACTGCGCTGAAGCTTAATGAGACCTCTCCTTGTCTGTGCACGGATGGGTGGCTGACTCTGGAGCCCAGGCTGATGCTTTCCTATAGGCAAAGCCGAGGGAACAGAGGAGAGTCACCTCAAATAGCTGATGAGTCAAGAAATATGTCACAGTGGCTCCTGTATGCAGGGTCCAGACAGGAAACTCACATCGTTTCCGTGCTGAGCCCCACAATATGTTCCAATGTCTTCTGAGCCCAGCAATATGTTACAATGTCTTCTGAGGGAAGAACCAAAGCAAAAAACTGTCACTTTGGTGTTAAGCCTAATGATATGTCACAATTTCCACTGCAGGAAGAACCTAGGCAGAAGAGAATAGTTATATCAGCTAGCTGTTGCCCCTATTGATATGTCATAACCCCCACTTGAGCAGGAATCTGTCAGTAGAAGCAAGTCGCATCACCTGAGTGATGGGTGCAGAGATGTGACACAATGTCCCCTGTAAGCAGAACCCAGGCAGGAGAGCTGCATAACCTGGTCGTTGGACCCAGCAATATAGCATATTTGGTAGGGCCCTGGCAGAAAAATTATAAAACATGGGTGCAGCACCAAGTATATGTTATAATGTCCCGTGCGAGTAGCACCAAGGCAGGAGAGGAGACTCACATCACTTGGTTGCTAGGACAAGTGATCAGTTACAATCTTCTTAGTAGGCAGGGTGCAGGCACTTTTTCTAGGTGATGAATGCAGAGAGATGTCACAAGGCCCCCTGTGAACAGTGCTCAGGCAGCAGCTATCAATTCCCTAGGTATTATGCCCAGCAGTATGTCACAACCTCCGAAATATGCAGGGCCCAGGCAAAAGAGGAGAGTCACATCATGTGGGTGCTTGTCGCAGTGATTTGTCACAATCTTTCTTTTTGAGAGGACCCGGGCAGAAGAGGAGGGTCATAGGTGCTGGGTTCAATAATGTCACAATTTTATCTATGGGCTGGGCTAGGCAGAACACTCAAGTCACTCAGGAGCTGGGCCGAGATATATTTCACAGTTACACCTCCAGGAAAGTCCAGGGTTGAGACTGACAATCCTGCACATGTCCCATATCAAGGTGTGAGAGAAAACACATTCGGTATGTTGGATCTAAGTGTACAAGTCACAGTCTCAGTGGTGCACTGGATCTGTGCATGGCAGCTTCAGTCTTTCCTGAGGACTGTGGCCCCTTAATGGAGTCACAGCCTCACGTGTTTACTGAATGTTGGTTTTAGAGTCACTAACTCAAACCTGGATCCTATCCACTTATGAGAGTCAGTTGTTCAACTTTCAACTGCCTCCCGGTGTGAGATTTGGAACCTCAACAGTGGGCTGTGTTCATGTGAAAATATGACAATTTTTACTCTTGGCTCAGTGAGCATGTGAGTGTCACAATCTCACCTTTGTTCTGGGCCCTGTCAGGACACTTTCTTCACCACATGAAGCCTCTATAGAGTATGCATGAATGTAACAATCCTCTCTGAAACGTTAAGCAGGCACGGACCCCTCCTTGTACCTTTAGCTTTAAGCCCTGGTATGACAGTCAACATCATTCTAATTGGCAGGGTCCAAATAAGAATCCTTAACTGCCTATGAGCTGTGTTTAAAAATAAGTCACCATCCCACCTGTGGCTAAGTGTTCACATATGAAAGTCACAATCCCAATTGTGGACTGTGTCTGCATGTATAATTCAGGACCTCAAGAGTGGGCTCTCTCCACGTGTGATAGAGACCATCCTGAATATTTGTGGAGTGTGCATCTGAGAAGCATAATCTCACCAGTGTGCTGAGCCCTCTGGTGACAATTTCTCTACCATAGTTTACACAATACGCATGACAGTGGTAGGCCTCCGCGTGACATATCACCGGGTCTTGCACACAGGTAATGAGAGTCTCCTCTCCTGCCTTGGAATGCTCACAGGAGGCATTGGGACATACCACTGAACCTGATATTCAGGTTATGTGACTGTCTTTCCTGTGCAGGGCATGGTGGCATATCCCTGCACCAGCCACCAGATGATGTGACTCCATCATCTGACTAGTCTCTGCCTACACGGTGAATTGTGACTTATCACCAGGCGCAGCATTTAGCTAATGTAACTCTTCCCTTTTTTCAGGTTCTGCCCACGGGGGAGATTGTGACTTATCGATGGGTAAAACACCAAAATGATTTTCCTCTTTTGTCTTGGCTCTGCCCTCAGAAGGCATTGGGACATATTGCTGAACCAACACCAATGTAATGTGAGTGTCCTACCTGAACCCTGCCCACAGGGAGCATAGTGACATATCTCTGAGCCCGTGAACTATTTGATCTGGCTTCATTCTCTTACCTGGGCTTTGACCATGAGAAAGACTGTGACGTATTTCTTGGTCCAGTGCTTAGGTGATGTGATTTTCCTCTCCAGCCTGAGATATGCCCACAGGAGTAACAGTGACATCTCTGGGCCTAGCCCACAGGTGATATGACACTTATCCCTGGTTTCTGTGCAAGGGAGTCATTGTGACGTATCTCTGAGACCATTATTAGAATGATGTGACTCTCCTGTTCTTACTGGGACCTGTCCACAGTGGGGATGATGACATATTCCTTAGGCCAGCACATATGTGATGGGACTCCCTTCTCATGCCTGTGCCTTGCCCCCTGGGGTAATTGTGAAATATAGCTGGGCCCCTCTCCTAGTTTATGCAACATATCCCTGTGGTAACACTCTTTGTACCATTTAAGGGCTTTATATAATATAAGAGAGAGGGGTACTCCTTTAAGAACTTCATACAAAGGGAAGACTTAGGACCTACCGGTTTTCCAAAGCCTCACTATGAAAAACAGCTTTTCTCTTAGTGGCAGGTTTGAGGTATGAGAGTCATTACACATGTGAGCTGTCCAAGATATATGTTTCAATCTCTCCTGTGGGTAGGGCGTGAGCGGGAGTGTCACATCACCTGGATGCTTGGCCAGAGATCTGTCAATATCTTCCATGATGGCAGGGACCAGGTAGGAGAGTCACATACCTAAGGCTGGGCCGGGGATATGTAACAACCTTTTCTGAGGTCAGAGGCTAGGAGAGGAGTCCCATCACTTGTGTGCTCACCGAGGATATGTTACAACAATCCCCTCCTGAAATCAGAGTATATGCAGCAGAGTCAAATCACGTGAATATTGGGCTCAGTGATATGTCACCACACTCCCTGTGGGCAAGCCCATGGCAGGAGAGAAACATCACCTGATTACTGATTACTAGGCCCAGTGATATGTCAGAATCTTTCCTGTGGGCAAGGTGCAGGCAGAAAGGAGAGTCACATCATCTGGTGTTGGAAGCAGAAATATGCTACAAGGCTTACTGTGGACAGCGTTCGGGCAGCAGCCTCTAATCTCCTAGGTGTTAAGTTCAGTGATATGTTACAATGGTCCCTGTGGACAGAGTTCGGGCAGCAGCCTCTAATCTCCTAGGTGTTAAGTTCAGTGATATGTTACAATGGTCCCTGTGGACAGAGTTCGGGCAGCAGCCTCTAATCTCCTAGGTGTTAAGTTCAGTGATATGTTACAATGCTCCCTGTGGACAGAGTTCAGGCAGGAGCCCCCAATCTCCTAGGTGTTAAGTTCAGTGATATGTTACAATGCTCCCTGTGGGCAGAGTTCAGGCAGGAGCCCCCAATCTCCTAGGTGTTAAGTTCAGTGATATGTTACAATGCTCCCTGTGGGCAGAGTTCAGGCAGGAGCCCCCAATCTCCTAGGTGTTAAGTTCAGTGATATGTTACAATGCTCCCTGTGGGCAGGGTTCAGGCAGGAGCCTCTAATCTCCTAGGTGTTAAGTTCAGTGATATGTTACAATGCTCCCTGTGGGCAGCACCAAGGCAAGAGAATAGAGCGACATCACCTACGTTCTAGGTCCAATGATATGTCCCAATTTTATTTGTGAGCTGGGCTTAAACAGAAGAGTCTAATCACTCAGGTGCTGGACAAATGTGTATGTTTGTCACAAAGACACCTGCAGGAAGGTCCAGATATGGGATTAATCCCGCACATATTCTAGTTTTAGGCATGAGAGTGAACACCTTCTGTATGTTTGATCTAAGTACAGAAGTCACCATCTCAATAGTGGGCTAAATTTGTGCAAGGCAGCCCCATTTTCTCTTGCAGAGTTTGTCTCCTAATTGAAATCGCAGCTTCCCAGGTGTGCTGACTCATGATCTGAGAGTCATCAACACACCTGTGACTCTCAGCTATGAAAGTCAATTTTTCAACTTGTGAAACTGCCTTTGGGTGTGGGATTCAGAGCCTCAAAAGTGAAATATGATTATGTGAAAGAACGACAATCTTTAATGTTGCCTGGGTGTGCATCCCAATGTCATTACATTACTGTGTGCTGAGCCCTATTAGGACTTTCTGTGTTGCACCTGAGGGTTTTATATGGTATGCATGACAGTCTCAATTCTTTCTGAGATTTTCATGCTGGTGTGGACCCATGATCAAACCTGTGGCCTTAAGACTACTTATGAGTCAACATCTTTACAATTGGCGGGGTCCAGATAAGAGAACCATCAACTTTCTATGCTCTGGGTTAATAACGAAGTTCCCATTCCAACCCTGGACAGATGATTACATATGAGAGTCGCAATTCCAACTATAAACTGCATTCATGTGTGAAATTCAGGACCTCACCAGTGGGTTCTGTTTATATGTGAGAGTGAAAATCATAATGGTCAGGAGGGTGCAGGGTGCGTATATGAGAAACAAATTTCACCTGTGTGCTGGGCCCTGTGATGAGACTCTGTACCACCTGAGGGCTTTCTGTAATATGTGAGAGAGTGGATGATCTTAGCGAGGAGACACAGGGTTTTTTTTCATTTCCCTAAGTGTGTCTAGGAGAAGCAGTGTCTCTCCTATTGGCTGGTTTGACATATGAAAGTCATCATTGCACCTGTGTGTTGTGTTCCAAGATATATGTCACAATTACACCTGCATATAGAAAGAGAGCAGGAGAGTAAAATCAGTTGGACGCTGGGCCAAGGATATGTCGCTTCCCTGATAACAGGGACCAGGCAACAGTCGCATTACCTGAATGCTCAGGTATGGGTATGTTGCAATCCACTCCTCAAATTAGGACCCAAGTAGCAGAGTCACATCACCTGCGTGCTGGATCTAGCAATATGTCACAATCCTCTCTGTGGTCAGGATGCAGGCAGAGGAGTCACATCTTCTTGGCGATGAATGCAGAAATATGTCACAAGTTTCACTGTGTGTAGGGTAGAGGAATAAACCTTTTATTCCCTAAGTGTTGGGCCCAGTGATATGTCGCAATACCCAAAATATGCAAACCCAGGCAAAAGAGAACAGTCACATCACCTTGGTGGTAGGGTCAGTGATATGTCACAATCCCCTCTTTTGGAAGGGCCCAGATAAGAGTGGAGAGTCACATCACCTAGGCAATGAATAGAAATGTATGTCATAATACTCCTGTTGGCAAGACCTACACAGAAGAGTCACATCACCTATGTGTTCAACCCAGATATATGTTACCCTACACCATGTATGCAGGGCCCAGGCAAGAGAAAAGGCCACATCACCTCGGTTCTGGGCCCAGCAATATATCACAATTTCCCCTAAGAGGAGGTAACAGACAGGAGAGTCACATCACCTAGGTCAGAGGAGCAGAGCTATATGGTAATGCCCTGGGTGTGTGGGCCCAAAAATAGTGGAGAGTTACATCGCCTGAAGACTATACCCAGCTATCAGTCACAATGACCACTGTGGGCAGCACCCAAGCATGAGAAGAAAGTACCATCATGTAGGTGCTGTGCCAGGCTGTATTTCACAATCTCCACTATGGATAGGTTTCAGGGAGAAAAGGAGCATTACATCATCTAGTTGATGAGTCTAGAGATATGTCAAAATGACCCCTCTGGAGAGACCAAGATGCAGAATCACATGATCTGTGTGCTGGGCCTAGCAATAAGTCACTCTCCCTTCTGTAAACATGGCAAAGGCAGAAGACGAGGGTCACATCTTTAAGGTGATGAACGCGGAAATATTTCACAAGCTCCCTGTAGGCAAGACCCAGGGAAGAGATTCCCTTCCCTCGGTTGCTGAGACCAGGAATATATCACAATGTGGGGCTCAAGCAAAAAACAAAAGAAACATCACCTATTTTCTGGGCTCAGAATTATGTCACACTCTCTCCTGTGGGCAAAGGCTTTGTTAAAAAAGAAGAGTCTTGTCACACACTTGATGGTCTCAGAGATATGTCCCAATGCCATATGTTACAAATTGCTGTAGGCAGGGTTCAGGCAGGAGACTCACTTTGGTGTTGGGCCCAATAATGTGTCACAGTGCTTTCTGCTTGCATGGCAAAGTCAACAGAGTAAAGTCATCTAGGAGTTGAACCCAACACTGTATCACAATCTCCTTCCAAACAAAACCTAAAACACAAAAGAAGAGTAACATGAGCTAGGTGCTGGGCACAGTGATATGGCACAATCCCTTCTTTAAGCAGGGACTAGGCAGGAGAAGAAAATCACACCACATGGGTGATGGGCACATAGATATTTCACAATGTCCCCTTAGGCAAAGCTCAGGAAGGAGAGGTAGATCATCTAGGTTTCGGAGGCAACAATATGTCAAAATGGCCATTGTGGACAGGGCACCGGCAGAAGAGTCACATAACCTGGATGTGGGACCCAGCAATACATCACAACGCCCCGGTGAGTAGCACTAATGCAGGACAGAAAACTTACATTACCTAAGTGTAAGGCCAAGTGATATGTCCCAATGTCCCCTGTGGGCAGCACCAAGGCAGGAGAGAAGAGTCACAACACCTAAATGCTGGCTTCTGCAGAATCCCATCTGTGAGCTGGACACAGGAAACAGAGTTAAAACACTCGAGAGCTGGGCAGAGATGTATGTCACAATCCCCCCTGCAGAAAGCGACAGGGATGAGATGAACAACTGCACACATGTCCAGATTCCAGGTATGAGAATTTGTATGTTGGGCCTAAGTACACCAGTCCCAATCTCAACAGTGAACTGGATTCATAAATGAGTCTTCTCTGGCTGAGAAGAATTTCTCCCCTTAGGAGAGTTACCGTCTCACAGACGTAATGAATTTTGTTTTGAGAGTCGCCCACCTACCTGTGGACAAGATGCATATATGAGAGTCGATTGTCTCTTTCTTTCTCTCTTTCTTCTTTCTTTCTTTTTTTCTTTCTTCTTTCTTTCTCTTTCCTTTCCTTCCTTCTCTTTCTTTCTTTCTTTCTTTTCTTTCTTTCCCTTTCTTTCTTCTTTCTTTCTCTTTCATTTCCTTTCTTTCTCTTTCTTTCTTTCTTTCTTTCTTTCTTTCTTTCTTTCTTTCTTTCTTTCTTTCTTTCTTTCTTTCTTTCTTTCTTCTTTCTTTCTTTCTTTCTGTCTTTCTTTCTTTCTTTCTTTCTTTCTTCCTTTCATTTATTTTGGTCCCTTGAGATGGAGTCTCACTCTATCGACAGGCTGGAGTCCAGTGGGGCGATCTCGCCTCTCGGCAACCTCTGCCTTCTGAGCTCAAGCGACTCTCCTGCCTCAGCTTCCCGAGTAGCTGTGATTACAGGTACATGCCACCACGCTCAGCTAATTTTTGTATTTTTGGTAGAGATGGGGTGGCCAGGCGTAGTGTCCCATGGCTGTAATCCCAGCACTTTGGGGGGTCGAGGTGGGTGGATCACCTGAGGTCAGGAGTTTGAGACCAGCCTAATCAATATGGTGAAACCCCGTCTCCACTAAAAATACAAAAATGAGCTGGGCATGGTGGCATGAGCCTGTAGTCCCTGCTACTCGGGAAGCTGAGACAAGAGAATTGTTTGAACCTGGGAGAAGGAGGTTGCAGTAAGCCTAGATGGTGCCACTGCACTCCAGTCTGGGTGACAGAGGAAGACTCTGTCTCAAAATAATAATAATAATAATCATCATCATCATCATAAATAGTAGAGAGATGCGGTTTCACCATGTTGGCCAGGATCGTCTTGATCTCGTGATCTCGTGATCTGCCCCCCTCGGCCTCCCAAAGTGCTGCGATTACAAGTGTGAGCCACTGCACCCCGCCATTGCGCTCATTTTTGAGGATGGTAACTTTTATTGTCACCAGAGTGTGCATGAGTGTTAGAATCTCACCTGTTTGCTGGGCCCTGTTAGGACACTATGTACCTCCTTTGGGTCTTGTACTGTATGCTTTAAGCATAATCCACTCTGAGGTCTTCATGCTGATAGAAACTATGATCATATCTGTGGTCATAAGCCCAGGTATGAGAGTCAACATCTCTCCAGCTGGCTGGATCCAGATAAAAGGATCTTTACTTGGCTGTAAACTGAGTTCAGAAATAAGTCACTATCCCAACTGTGACTGGATGTTCACATATGATAGTTACAATTCCAACTGTGGACTGCATTCAGGTATGAGATTTAGGACCCCCGCAATCACCTCTATTCCTGTGTAAGAATGACAATTCTGATGATTGCTGGGTGTGCACACAGAGAACACAATCTCACCCGTGTTCTGGGCCCTGTGATGACACTGGACCATCTGAATGCTTTACATGATATGCGAGAGTGCTTATTTTCTCTGACCTTCATAGTAAGAGAAGACCCATAATTTTGCAAGTTTTGTTAAGCCTGGCTATGAGAGAAAGTTTCTCTCCTACTGGTTGGTTTAAGGTATGAATGTCATCATCACCCTATGTGCTAGGCCAAAATATATGTGACAACTTCACATTTGGGTAGTCAGCAAGCAGGAGAGTCTCATCACCTGGGTCTGTGTCAGGGATACGTCACAGTCTCCCTTGAGGACAGGGACAAGGTAAGAGAGTCACATCCCTAGGTGTTCTACCAGGGATATATTCTTGCTCCCTCCTGAAAGCATGACACATGCAGCAGAGTCACCTCACCTGGCCTCTGGGCCCAGTGATATGTCACAATTTTCCCTGTGAACTAAGCATAGGCAGGAGGAACACATCACCTCTTTGCTGGGCCCAGAAATATGCTACAATTTTTCTTGTGAGCAGGCCTCAGGCAGAAATGTAGGGGATCACATTTTCTAGGTGATAAATGCAGAGCTATGTCACAAGGCCCCCAGTAGTCAGGGCCTTGGCGGAAGCTTCCTATTTTCTAGGCCATTGGCCCAGTGATACATCACAATAGTTAAATTATGCGGGGCCCAAGGCAAAGAGGAGAGTTGCATCACCTAACAGATGAACAAAAAGACACGTTATAATATCCATGTGGAAATGGCCCATGCAGGTGCGTCACATTACGTAGGCGTTGGACTCAGTAATATGTCACAATACACAATATATGCAGGGCGCAGCCAAGAGGGAAGAGTCAAATCGCTCAGGTGCTGGGCCCGGTGATACATTGTAATCTCTCTTTGGTCAGAGCCCTAGCAGTAGAAGAAACTCACATCACCTCGGTGCTAAGGTCAGCCATATGTCACAATACCCCTGAGAAATGAGCCCAGGCAAACAGTCACTACATTTAGGTGAGAGGCCCATAGATATTTTGCAATGTCTCCTGTGGGTAGCGCTCAGTAAAATGACAGTCACATTACCTAGAGTCTGTCCCCAGCGATTTGTAAGAATCCCAGCTGTGAACAGGCAGCAGTCAGGAGAAGGGAGTCCCATCACCTGGGTGACCAGTGCAGAGATATGTCACAATGCCCCCTGTAGGCAAAGCCTAGACAAGAGTTACATCACCTGGGTGTTGGACCCAGCAATATGTCACATTGTCTCGTGTGGGCAAAGCACAGGACAGAGTCACATAACAAAGTGCCAGGACCAGTGAAAGATAAAGATATCCACTATGGGCAGTGCCAAGACAGGAGAATAGAAGCATATTAATTAGCTGCTGGATTCAGGGATAGATCACAATCTCATCTGTGGGCTACACCCAGGCAAAAATGTGAAATCACTCAGGTGCTGCCTAGAGGTGTACGTCAGAATCACACCTGCAAGAAGGTCCATGGATGAGATTAACAATCCCACATAAGTGCCGAGTCTGGGTATGAGAGTGAATGCCTCCTGTATGTTGCGTCTATGTGCATAAGTCACTATCTCAATGGAGGAATGGATTTTTTCCATGAGAGCCTTAATCCCTTTTGAAAACTGAGTTATCTTAGTGGAGTCACAACCTCACAAGTGTTTTGGATCTTGGTCAGTGAGTCACAAACCCACTTGTGGACAATATCCACTTATGAGAGCTAATTTTCCAACTTTTGACTCCCTCTGGGTGTGAGTTTCAGAACCTCAATTATGGTCCATGTTCGTGTGGGAGAATGACAATTTTGACTGATGGCTGGGCTCAGGCAGGAGCCTTTCATCCTGCAGGTGTTGAGACAAAGGATATGCCACAACTCCTAAAATATGCTGGGTGCAGGCGAAAGAGGAGACTCATATTAGCTGGTTGCTAGGTCCCGTTATATGTTACCACCTCCCTTTTTGGCAGGCCTAAGGAAAAAGAGGAGAGTCAGAGCTAAAGAAATGTCATAATGTCCCTGTTAGTAGGACCTATGCATGAGAGTTGCATCACCTAGTCATTGAACCCAGCCATATATTATAATACACAATGTATACAAGGCCTAGGAAAGAAAGGAGAGTAATATCACATAGGTACTGGGTCCAGCAATATCTCATAATACCTCCTGATGGGAGGCTCCAGGCAACAGGGTAACATTACCTAAGTAAAGTGCCCAGAGAGATGTTTCAATGCCCCTGGTGGGTAGGATTTTGAAAAAGGAGAAGTTACAGAACCTAGGGGCTAGGCCTAGCTATGTGTCACATTCATCTCCAAGACGGAGCCCAGACATGAGAGAAAAGTCACATGATGTAGGGCATGTAATATGTCACAATCCTTACTGTGAGCAGGCCCTGGGAAGAAATAGAGAGTCACATAGTCTAGATGATGGGACCAGAGGCATTTGACAATGACTCCTGTATGTAGGGACCAGACAGAAGAATCACTTAACCATGTGCTGTGCCCAGTTATAAGTCACTCTTTCTTCTGTGGGCATGACCGAGGCAGGGAGAAGTCACATCATCCCAGTTCTAGACCCACAGATATGTCACAATGTCTCTTATGGGCTACACTCAGGTAACAGAGGAGAGTCATATGAAATAGGTGATGGACCCAGAGGTATTTCACAATGCCTTCTGTGAACTCGATCCAGGCAGAAGATTCACATCAACATCAACTTGGTGCTAAGCCCAGCAATATGTCACAATCCCTCCTGTGTAAAGGGACCAGGCAGGAGAAGAGAATCACATTACCTGGCTGATGAGCACAGAGATATATCACAATGCCCCTGTAAGTCAGGGCCCAGGCAGGGGAGTTACATCGCCTGAGTAGTGGACCCAGCAATATAACACAGTGTCCCATATGGGCAGTCCACAAGCCGGAGAGTCACATAACCTGGGTGTGAGGCCAAGCTATATATAACCACGCTTCCTGTGGGCAGCGCCAAGGCAGAAGTGGAGACTCACATCACCTGGGTGCAAGGTCTAGCGATATGTCAAAATGCTCACTGTGGGCAGTGCCAAGGAAGGAGAACAGAGTTACATCCTCAATGTGCTGGATCCAGCAATATGTTAATATCCCATCTGTGAGCTGCGTCCATGCGAGACTTTCAAGTCTCTCAGGTGCTAAGCACTGGCAAATTTCACAATGAAAGTTGCAGAATGGTCCAGGAATTAGATTAACAATCCCACAACTGTCTCAGTTGCAGGCATGACATTCAACACCTCCTGTATGTTGGGTCTAAGCCCACGAATAACTATCTCGACACCAGACTGGATTTGTGCATGAGAGCCTCAATTCCTTTGCAGACTGACACGTGTTCCTGTGAGAGGATGACAATAGTTATTGTTGGCTGGGTGTGCATATGAGTGTCACAATCTCACCCGTGTGCTCGGCCCAGTTAGCACACTCTGTGTACTACCCAATGGCCCTATACAGTATGAATGAGAGTTGTAATCAACTTTGAGACCTTCCTAATGGTAGGGACCCATGATCGTACCTATAACATTAAGCTCAGGTATGAGAGTCAACATCATTACAATTAACTATGTCAGGATAGGAGAGTCCTCCCTTGCCTTTGAGCTGAGTTTAGAAATGAGCCACCATTTCAACTTTGGTTGAATGTTTATATATGAACACAGGCCTAACACCAAGGTGATGCGAGTCTTTGGCCTAGACACATCAAGCAGGAGGCAATGTGACATATCTCTGGGCCTATCAACTATTTGATGTGACCTTCCTTTTTTACCTGAGCTTTTCCCCATAAAAGAGATGTGACATATGTCTAGACCCAACACCTGGGTGATGTGAGTCTCCTTTATTGACTTAGCCCTGTGTATTTTGGGTATTCTGACCTACCCCTGGACCTAACATCTAGAAGATAAGAAGATCCAGCTTGGGCCCTTCCTAAAGAGTTTCTTGTGACAAATTTCTACATGAATCACCCTGGAGATTTGACTCTTCTCTCCTACCTGAGCTTTGCCTGTAAGAGAGATCGTTAAGTACCTCTGCAGCAAGCACCTAAATGCTATGACTCTTCTTTCTTGCCTGGGTCATGCCCACAGATGAAAGGGTGGCTTATCGCTCTGTCCAGCACACCGGTTATGTGATTATGCTGCCTGATCTTTTCTCACAGGAGCCATTGTGATATATCCCTGGGCCCAGAAACTATTTAATACGACTCTCCTCAATGACCTTAACTTTGTGCATGGGATAAATTGTGATATATCTCTGGATCCAGCACCTAGGTGACTCTCCTTTTCTGCATGGGCTATGCTTACTAGAAGGAGGCTGACTTATTGCTGTGTTGCCAGCTGATGTGATACCTCTGTTCTTGTTTTCTTAGTTTTTAAGAATTTAAACAAGAGACACAAATAAAAAAAGTACAGCAAAATTTATTGGAAAAGAAAATATTTGAAAGTTAAATGCAGAATACAGTACACCCTGAGAGAGATATTCCAGGGCGGGCTGCTCTTAAGAGTGAGACAGCGTGGATTGTCACTGGAGAAACACTCTTATGGGAGTTTTACATTATTAATAAGGAGAAGGGAAGACGAGCTGCTAGAAAACATGTTCTGAGTGGTATTCTCGGTGCACATGCGCAGTAACTGTACATGCTTTTTCATATGTTTCATGTCTCATTAGCATCTTAGATCTCCACCCAGGAATGTATTTCTGTTTGTTTGTTTGTTTGAGACAGAGTCTCGCCGTGTTGCCCAAGCTGGGGTACAATGGTGTGATCTCTGCTCAAAGGAACCTCCACCTCCTGAGTTCAAGCCATACTCGTGCCTTGGCCTCCTGAGTATCTGGGATTACAGGCATGCACCACCATACCTTGCTAATTTTTGTATTTTTAGTTGAGACAGCGTTTCACTATGTTGGCCAGTCTAGTCTCGAGCTTCTGGTTTCAAGTGATCCATCTTCCTCAGCCTCCCAAAGTGCTGAGAGTAGAGGTATGAGCCACTGTGCCTGGCTAGGGGGTGTATTTTTTGCCATTAAAATAAGCAAAAGTTGTTTGAGGACAGGTAAAATCAAAATGCCCATGCTCTCTAGAACAGAAAGTCCTTAATGAAGATAGCTTTGCTCGAATAAGCCCAGTTCCAACGTGAATGCTAAGGCTTATTGTGTTGGCTGTACAGTCACCAAGGTTTCTGTATCCCGAGATCATGGTCATTTTCTGGACTATCTATTCTGCCTCAATTTCCCCCTGAGAGATTTTAGGGCAATAATCATATGGAGGTTGAGTGGTTAGGCCACTTTTTCTGGAGCTTTTTTCTGCTTAGTGGGTGTTACTTCTGCCTAGCCTGGGCCTTAAAGTTTCTTCCTGTGTGATCTAACCATGTGTAAACCATGTCGTTCATGGAGTCAGTGGGCAAGATGTTGGCAGCCAAAGTTTGAAAGCCATGCAAAACCATCATGCAAACATGGAGCTGCCGCAAGCAAGAGAGTAAGAAATCAGTTAACAGTTTAAACAAAATTGGAAGAAAAGTAGAAGCTGAAAGTATAACAATGACTGGTACTATTAAAGAGAGCAAGGCAGGCAATGGACATCGCTTTCATGTTCCCATGGAAGTTCCTAGAGATTCAATTTTGTCTGCCTGGGTGATGATATTATTAATATTTCCTTGGACTAAAGCAGGCTGATTGATCTCAAAAACAGCATTCTTCTTTTAGATATAAACATGTTCCTCTTTGCCCGGCTGGGAGAAGATCCCAGGCTCTTTTTTTTTTGTCAGACTACAGTGGCCATGGAGTCCAGACGTTGTTGAGTCTATTGAGGCCCTCTGCTGCTTGTTGAGGACCCATTGAGGTTTTCTGAGATAGTTTATACTGGATTCTCAAGGCTCCACCTTATGGTGACATTTGTGCTGCAAAAGTATTCTGCATTAAAATGGTGAAAGCAACAAACGTTTTAAGTCTTTTCTGTTTTTTGCCAGTATGCAAAAGTTTTGTGCAGCTAAGTTGGCAGCAGTCATTTGGTCCATTTATGGATGGTGAAGTTGAATGGTGGTCAAAGTTAGAGCCTGGAAGCCTTCGGTAAATGCACTGAAGTTGTCTGAGAGCCATCAGAGCTGCTGCTTACATTAGATTAGATGATTTATTGAGAAGAGAACGAGCATTCTGATGGTCCTCTCTCCATTTGGGACTTTCTGTAAGGAGACCAAATTATCTGGCCCTGCATGGTGTGAAGCTCCACTGTGAGTAACTACAGATGGGCTGGTCTATATTGTACCTGGCAAAGGCCGATAGAGGAGCATAAGGATGAGATGAAACAAGCTTAGATTCTACAGAAGACTCTGATAGTGTGGGGACGCTGGGGAGTCTAAAGGAGTTGTAGGCCTCTGAGGGCCCCTATCTGGAGCTGGTATTGCGCTGTGGGGTCTGGGGTCCCTTCCCCTTAAAACAGATGATCTTCTAATGGTTCTGAGGGGCTTTGTGGCTTACTAGGCTTTAGCCCACAGGTGCTGCATAGAGCTGGGTTTTGTTGTCAGGCCAGAAAGGCTTGAACATAGGATACTTCAGACCATTTTCCCTGATTTCCACAGAAAAGATCTGGCTGTGGGGGGGTGTTAAAGTTCACAGTCTCATTCTCCAGCCATGTTTTGTGAGCTAATCTGTATGCGGCTAAATAGTGTTACAAAAGAAGATAATTTTTTTTTTTTGCTTCATCTAGCCAAAAGCTGTTTCAATTTTATACATCCCAGGTGTGTTTCAATGTCAGTGGAGGAAGTGATTCCCACGGTGCCGAGAGAATCCTGCAACGACAGAACATGTACTAAAGTCCAGGAGGCGACGGGCATCACCATGGGCCAAGTGGAACCACCAAGGTGTCCAGTGCATCCTCTCGAAACCCCATTAAATGAAGGTCTAGGAGGTCATAGGCATTTGCTACACACCTTCTTATCTCTCACCAGCGCTGGACATCTCCAGCCCTGCAGACATGACCCCCACTGCTGGCTGGGGGGCAGATGTCTGGCTGACAAGCCTTTCCCTAATTCACTGGTTTGCCATTTATGATGCCCAATTATAACACCTGCAGTGTTCAGATTCAAAACCTATGACTGGGCATCCACATGACTGTGCATCTTTTGTTCAGCAAAGAAAGCCCATTGAAGAACAATTTCAAGGAGCTAGGAAATGCATAAAGCCTGAAGGGACAGGGTTTCCCCAGAACTTTAGTGAAACAGAGCTGGAACAACCAGCGATAGTTAACCAGGCAGTCTGGAAGTGCCATAGTATTCACCGCAAGTAAAGGGAAAGTGAAATTAATGAAGTGGACAAACATGTCTCCGGGCCATGACACCAGAAATGTTGATGGTTGACGTAATACCTTGGTTCTTATTTTCTTAGTTTAAAAGAATTTAAACAAGAAAAACACAGCAAAAGAAGTACAGCATAGAGTAATTTATTACACACACAAAAAAGAAGAGAATACTTTGAAAATTAAGTGCAGAATAGACGGTACATTCTGAGAAAGAGATTCCAAGGCAGCCTGCTCATAAGAGCGAGAGAGCATTAATTGTTACTGGAGAAACCCTCCTTCTGGGAGTTTTACATGATTATTCATAAGAAGGTGGAAAGAAGTGTTATAGTAGGCATGTTTTGAGCGGTCTTCTGGGTGCATATGTGCAGTAGCTGTACATATTTGTGCATACGTTGCATGTCTCATTAGCGTCTTAAGTCTCCACCCAGGAACGTGTTTTTATTATTAAAATGAGCAAAAGTTCAGTTTGAGGATAGATAAAATAAAAATGCACATGCTCTCTAGAAGTAAAAGTCCCTACAGAAGATAGCGGGTTTCAAACGACCCCAAGTGCTCCACATATTAAATGTCTCTCCAACAAAGCTGGAACTCTATCTGTTCCTGGCGGATCAGGTCCCATTTTTGTTTCTGAGACACTGGCAAGTCAGGCGTGACTTCAGATGAGACCGATGATTTCATGTGTAAAATGCCTAAATAGTCAGCAGCTTCAGGTTGCATTTTGGAGCTTGTCCACTTAAATGGGTTGATGAAAATGGCTCACAATACTCACGCCTCGGAAATGGCGTTTTCTCCTTTGCTCTTAGCAGATTTTGTGCCACCCAATAATTTACCTTCCTGATGCCTCTACTTTCACATTCGTGAAAAAGGCGCCATTGAGAGTGACATTTCCAGGAAGCCACAGACCTTGTCACCCCTGCAGACTTCTGAAGCTGTCCATAAGCAGGCCACGTGGAAGATTTCTCTCAAAAGCTGTTGAACATGAGCTCTGGCTAGAGAAAAAAGAGAGCTGTGGCACAATGGACAGTGTCTCAGACATCAGGACAGTTTCCAAAGAAGTTTAGGAAAGAAGGCAGCGCCCTGGGCTGCAGAAGGCGCAATGCTCTGGAAAGAACCCTGGATACAGCTGAAAGAGGAACCTGAGAAGTATAAGGCCAATCGGTTGAGGACAACCCTCCCGATTTGGGCAAAGGTAAGGTGCCTACGTAGGGTAATACCCTCCGCAATGCTCAGCGCAGACCTGTCCTCCAGGTCCACCTCTGTACTCATTCTCCTTGGCAAAGAGTCGGCATAGCATAAGAACTCAGCAGTGCTTTGGACACTGGGAAGTCCACAGAGCTCTGCTCCTCCCTCCAGGCCTACGCACCCTAGTTCCTGGTACATGCTAGGATTATAGTTCTGAAGCCTACCGACAAACTGGCTGAGAGCAGTTAACAGACTACAGCTCCCAGCATATTAAGTGGGACGTGACTTCTTCCAGGACTGTGCCTCGCCCCGGAGACGGGCGCATGCTGGGATTGTAGTCCCGTAGCCCTTTGGCCAAATGGCTGGGAGTGTTTATGAGCATATATCTCCCAGCAAGCCTAGGGAGAAGCACACAGCCTCGCCTCTTTCTCCACTGACGGGACCTGTCCCTGACCCCAGTGCATACTGGGATGGTAGTCCTGCAGCCCTGTGACGAAAGTTCTGGGAGTCTTTATGAAACTACATCTCCCAGCAAGCAGAAGGAGGCGTCCACAGCCTAGCCTTTTCCTCCAGTAATGCGCACTGTCCCTGAGCCGGTTGCATCCTGGGATTGTAGTCCTGCAGCTCCGTGATGAAAGTTCTGGGAGTGTTGATGAGACTGCATCTCCCACCAAGCCCAGCGAGACACGCACAACCCTGCCTCTTCCTCCAGTGATGAGCACTTTCCCTGAGCCCGGTCCATGCTAGGATTGTAGCGCTGCAGCCCTGCGACCAAAGGGCTGGGAGTGTTTATGAGACTGCATCTCCCAGCAAGAACACCGAGGCATGCAGAGCCTCGCCCCTTCCTCCACTGATTAGCGCATTCTCCCTGAGCCTGATGCATGATGGGATTGTAGTGCTGCAGCCCAGTGACCAAAGGGCTGGGAATGTTTATGAGAATACATCTCCCAAAAAGCATAGCGAGAACAGCACAGGTTCACCTCGCCCTACAGTGACGCGCGCTGTCCCTGAGCAGGGTGCGTGCTGGAATTGTAGTCCTGAAGCCCTGTGACCAAAGGGCTGGGAGGAATAATGAGAAACATCTCCCAGAAAGCCCAGCAAGGCGCTCACACCCCTTTCTCTTCCTCCAGTGAGGCGGAGTGCCCGGCGCCCCGTGCATGCTGAAATTGTAGTCCTACAGCGATGTGATGAAAGGGCTGGGAGTGTTTATGGGACTACCTCTCCCAGCAAGCCCAGCGAGGCGCGCACAGACCTGCCTCTTCCTCCAGTGACTAGTGCACTCTTCCTGAGCCAGAGGTATGCTGAAATTGTAGTGCTGCAGCCCTGTGACTAAAGGACTGGAGTAGTTATGAGACTGCATCTCCCAGCAAGCGCAGCGAGGCACGCACAGCTCCTCGTCTTCCACCAGTGACACACACTGTCCTTGAACACGCTGCATGCTGGGATTGTAGTCCTGCAGCCCTGTGACAAAAGGTATGACAGTCTTATAAAACAACATCTCCCAGCAAACGCAGTGAGGCGCGCACAAACTTCTCCTCGTTTTCCAGTGATGCAGGCTGTCCGTGAGCCAGTGCATGCTGGGATTGTAGTCTTATAGCACCGTAACCAAAGGTCAGGGAGAGGTCATGAGACTCTATCTCCCAGGAAGCCCAGCAAGGCGCACACTGCCCTGCCTCTTTCTCCTTAGACTAGTGCACTGTCACTGAGTTGGGTGCATGCTAGGATTGTAGTCCTGCAGCTCTATGATCAAATGGATGGGAGTGTTTATGAGAATACGTCTCCCAGTATGCCCAGGAGGTGCATACAGCCCTGCCTTTTCCTCCGGTGACTAGCGCACTGTCCCTGAGCTGAGTGCATGTTGGGATTGAAGTCCTGGATCTCTGTGACCAAAGGGCTGGGAGCGTTAATGAGACTACATATCCCAAAAAAGTACAGCGAGAAGCGCAAAGCCCTCCCTCTTCCTCCAGTGACATGCGCTGTCCCTGAGCCCAGTGCATGCTGGGGCTGGAAGTGTAATCCTTCAGCCCTGTGATGAAAGGGCTGGGAGGGTTTATGAGAATACAACTCCCAGCAAGCCCGGCGAGTAGCACACAACCCCGCCTCTTCCTCCAGTGACGCACAAATTCCCTGAGCCCAATGCTGGCTGGAATTGTAGTCTTCTGCCTCTTCCTCCACTGACAGGCACGGTCTCTTAGCCAGGTGCATGCTGGGACTGGAGTCCTGCAGTCCTGTGACCAAAGGGTTGGGCATGTATATGAGAATACATATCCACCAAGCCCAGCGAGGCGTGCGTAATCCCGCCTTATCCTCCAGTTAAGCGCACTATCCTTGATCTTGGTGCATACTGGGATTGTAGTGCGGCTGCCCTGTAATGAGAAGTCTGGGTGTCTTTTTCCAATTTATCACCCTATAATAGTTCACAGTACACTTTTTTAAACATTTTATTTCTTCGAATTAGTACTAATGTCCCACTTTCATTTCTTATTTTAGTATGTAAATATGCTATTAATTTTTTTGCGTGTGTAGCTGAAAGTTTACCAATTGTTAATTTTTTGAAGAACTGAGAATGAAATTTTGGTTTTTTGGAATTCTGTTGTTTGTATAACCTGTATTGCGTTTATCTCTGCTAAAATCTTCAATATTTTCTTCTTTCTCTTTGCTTTGCATCTAATTTGGTCTTATTTGTCTAATTTACTAGGTAATAAAGTGATTATTCATTTGAAATCTTTGTTCTTTTTAAATGTATTTTAGCTGCAAACTTTTCATCTTAGCACTGTTTTTGCTGTTTCCCATAACTTTTGATGTTTTGTTTACTTTTCTCTTCCTCTGTAAGTATGTTCCTACTTCTTCTGTGATTTCTTCCTTTACTTATTGGTTGTTTAAGGTTATGTTGTTTATACAGTTTTGTAAACTTTCTAGCGTTTCTTCTGTTATGGATTTAATTTGAGATCTACTATACAGCCCATCCTGGAGAATTCCCCATGTGCATTTGAGAAGAGTGTGTACTCTCTTTTGTTGGATGGAGTATAATGTATATATTTGTTAGATCAATTTGGTTCATTGAGTTAGTCAAGTCCTCTATGTCCTAATTTATCATCTATCTCATTTTTCTATTCATTACTCAGAGTGGAGTATTAACATCTTCAACTATTGTTTTAGAACTGCCTATTTGTCCTTTTAATTGTGTTAACTTATGCTTTCTATATCTAAATGTTTTATTATTAGGTGTGGGTTTAAACTATTTCTATCCTCCTGCCAAATGAACATTCTACGACTATATGATGTCTTATTGTCTCTTGTAACTTTTTAAGTCTATTTTGTCTGCTATTAATATAGTCATCCCTAGTCTCTTTTTCATACTATTGGTATAAAATAATTATTTTCTTCCTTTCTTTATAACCCTCAATTCCTGTGGAAAGCTAACAGCTGCATTACTTAATTTAAAAAGCAGAGAAATCTTAAATCAATAGCTTAATGTTTGTAAAAGCATTTAAATGGAAATGAACTACACAGTCCACCAGGAACAAAGGATATGAGTTGGGTTTTAGAATAATCATGCCAAAAAGCTCTAGGAGGAAAAGCTGCTGGGAATTAGGACGGTGTTAATGGTCTTCGGGATCAAGAAGGAAATGGGGGAAATGGGGATGCTCAGGGTCAGGAACATGCTTAGGAAAAGACCCAGAAAACCCTAAGCTCTCACCTCTGTATTTTAAACTCTGCACAATTAGAAAGTAGAGGGGCAAGGAGAGTTGTAACTTTATGCTGATTGGTAAAGCCATCTCCAACACACATACATAGACCCCAGATGAAAAAATCAGGTATTTATTTTTAGTGAGGGTTAAAAAAATCTGGAGTCTTACTATCCAATTAAGGTTTAGTGAAAATATTCAGGGAGATTTGCGTTGATCAATTCATCCTGAGGTCAAGAAAATCTTGATTTTGACATTTGGAGCCTCCAGTAAAGGACTAGCCTCCACCTAGATGTGTTCTTTGGGCTTTTGGACTCAGTGACACACTACCGGTTACACTGATTTGAAAGTCAGCTAAGAGCTTGCTGCAGAACTCCTGCCAAACTCAGTTTCACCCATAGAGGGCTAGAGCATCCCCAGCTGGTAGAAATTTTGTGCCTCCTTCAATCCTCTGAAGCAAAGCTGCTGTTTCTGTGGGGCCCCCAATTTACTGAGAATTTCCTATATGACTGGTCCTGATTCATAGATGAGTCAGGGAAGGTGAAACCTCATGATGTTCACTGGGCTGCTGTGGCTGTTTAAGCTGTGCTGGCCATACAGAACCTGAAATGAGTGGTTGCTCCTCTCAAAGGTCAGAACTCAGGCTTTGGAGTAATTGCACATATTATATCTGTTTGGTTGTCTACAATGGAAACTGTAGACTGTCTGAATGTCTTTTGGGCTGCAAACCGGAAACAATCTCAGATGCTGATCTAACTGGGTCACTCATCTAGAAGTCCATGGTAAGTGTTTGTTTTCTAAAGAGTGACCACAATCAAGCTGCAGATTGAGCCTAAATCTGTGTCTAACGCAGAGTCTAATACTGCAAGCCAGACTTGGGGTTGCTGGTGAAAGTTGACCTATTTGTCTCATGGTTGAACAATTCCTAGACCATACCTAACAGAATAACCAGAAGTGGACTTTTGGCCCACTTCTTGAGATATCAGTCACCAATGTTGACATCTTCAGCATAATAGTCATCTGACTCCAGCCATACCATGTGTCCCTTGAAGCTAATCTGTGCCATCATTTAGGCTTTTGAGACCAATTGAGCTCTGACTTCGTGGCATTTTTCACCACATGTACTAAAACAAGCCAATTCTATGAAGTTCCCTCCTTTTCCACACATGTTGGTTAGATAATTTGTTGATTAGGTATGGTTTATTATCTCTTCCTGATTGCCTCCAAGATAAGGATGAAATGGTTGGGGGATCTAGGAATCTATTTCACAAACTTGGAATTTCATGCTAATAATTCCTGGGTGAAATGTCTTTCTTTCCCATAACTGCAATTCTAGGCCAGCCCTGCTTGTGTACCCTCTGAGTTGCATCCCAGCCTAGTAGCAGTTATAGGACTCCAACTTAGTTCTGGTTAAGTTTTATGTAAATTTTCTTGTCTCTATTTTACCTGGCTCTACTAGATAAAATGTCTAGAAAAAAGTAGAGGGCGACTAGAATAAAGGTGAGATTATAGGTACCGGAATGAGACACACTGATTCTGTGGAGGTAGAGGGAGAAAAACAACCTGGAACCTGGGGAATGAACAACTCAGACCTCGGAAGCTATGGGAAATGGTGGGATATTAACAAATTTTTTTCTTTCTGAATAACCCCTGGTGCAGCCCACAAAAGAGTCTGGAAATACTATTAGTTAGATCAGACGGTAAGGCAGAGGCTGTGGATTCAGCTCCTTTTCATCCCCACATTACCCTTAAGAATCCTTTGAGACTATTCTATCTCTCTGTGATGTAGGCATGGAACTCTAGTGGGCAGTGTGCACTCTCGGTGCCAATGGTTCAACGCCACAGTTTTTCAGATGATGGACAACCATTGCTTTTTCCTGAAGAGACTTAGTACCCTGTGGCTGAGCTTAAGCTGGACTCTAGACAGCATTGATTGCATTTTCTTCTTCCTCTATGAACTGGGATTTCTCCTTCTGTTTTTCTACCACCTAGAGCTGAATCTGCATTTGTCAATATTTAGGTAAATCAGAGACATAAATCAGGTAAGGAACCCTGGACACAGCTTCTTCCATAGCTGGACTCTTGCCTATTTCCCTTCGCACTTTATGAGATCAATTATATTGGCACAGGGAGATACACTTAGATAGTTCTCTCAGGAGCAATTAGAGAAGGATACTTCTAGAGAAGCTGGTAGGACAGGGCAGGAGGGCCAATGAGGATCAAAGCTTATGTACAAATTTTTGAGCCTAGTTGTGTGTGGCCAACGAATCCAGGAAAGAGCCCAGATCCCTGGAAGTGATTGTTAAGAGAGGATCCATTAGATTAGAACGCTAGGGTGGGTGTTCATCCGTCACCTTCTGAGTCGGATTTTCAGGGTTAAGACTGTGGTAGGGCTGCAGAGAAATGCTTGCCTGGGAAAGCCTCTGATCAAGTGCAACATAGGTGGCTCCGGCACAGGGAGAAGTCCTCTATTTGAGGAACATTATACTTGTGTGGATGTGTCTGTGCTTTTCCTCAGCAGAGCCCCACTGACTGAATGATTGTTTGAAAATTACGAGTAAAGAGCCCTATATTACTTTGAATTTAGTAAATATTGGAACAGAAACAAACATTTTTATCTACTTTCAAATTGAATAACAGCATGAGCAACTTCCAGGGAAATGTCACAGGAGGAAACTCCGGGGCCTTGCTCATCCCCGGAAAACTTGAACATCGTGATGCAACCTATAGGGTTAACCTTATCAACACTTAGTTTTTTGCCAAATAGATTTATCTTTATAAAAAAATATTTTCATTGGACCTTTATTTTGATATATGCCATGAAGAATAAATCATTTATTTCCTTTGTGATAAGAACATCACATTTTTACACCTCATGTATAAATGATGCCATCCCCCATGTAGTTTTTATTGCTATGGCCTGAATGTTTATGTCCCCTTCCAAATTCATATGTGGATAATTTTAGGCATGAGGCCTTTGCGGAAGTGGTGAAGCCAAGAGTTCTTCATCTTCATGAATGGAATCAGTGCTCTTTCAAAGGAGGTTGAAGGGAATGCCGTTGTCCCGTGTGCAAGATGGTACCATCTATGGGGAACAAGGCTCTCACCATATACTAAATTTGCTGCTGCCTTGATCTTGCACTTTCCAGCCTCTATAACTGGGAAAAATACATTTCTGTTGTTTATCCTGTATCCTGTCTAAGGTATTTTGTTATAGCAGCCAGGAAGCACTGTGATACTTTCTTAGGCACTTTGGTCTATTTCTGAATTTTTAGTTTCAGTGACCTATGAGTTTTTTAATCAATCAAGGTTTTTCACACTGCTTGCCAGTCTTGTTTTTTTTTTTTTTTTTTAGAGTTTTCTTGTTTATTCTTATTTGTGTTTTTATCTATATAATATTTTATAGTAATGTGTACTTGCAATATTTAATGTTATAAATATAGGAAAAAAATTGAATTTATAAATAACTTTAAGGACAATTGATGTTGATAATATTGAGTTTTTCTGCCTAAGAATATGATACAAACTGTCTATTTGCTTATGTCTACATTCACATATTTCATAAACTTTCTATGTTTATTCTCATATTCTGTACATATTTTTGTAATATTTATTCCTAGTTTATTTTATTCTGCTAAAAAGTAATTTGAGACACAATGAAATTGTAAAGTGTTTATTTGAGTAAGAGCAATTGAAAAATTATAAAATATCAGACAGAAAGATATTCAGTGATTCATTGACAGTGTAAGAAGCAAGTATATATTGGAAAAATGTAGAAACAAAGAAATCATTTGATTGGTGGTAGCACAACTTTTTTTATTGTTTTTTGTTTGTCTGTTTACCTTGTTGAACAGTTTCTATTTATATAAGGTCGTTGGCTGCACCGGATTGGTTGACCTTCATTTCTGTTTTTTGAATAGGCAGCTACAAGAAATAATTTAAGTTTTGCTTATATTTGCAAATCAAGGAAGGTTGAGATCATTTATGAGACCTAACTAATTTTGTCTGCTCAGAGATTATTGAGACATGATCTCCATTTTAATTTTCTTTAACAAATTTTTCGTACTTTTACTTTCTATTCAAACTGTAACTTATAAATTATTATTGTTGTACATATGTAGGCCCATGTTGTGTATGCTTTGAAGACCTGTCCTCCGTTCAAACTCATTTGTATTATGTTATTATTAAATTTGCCCCGTTTATTGGAATTATAAACTGCAATCCCCCAACTACAAGAGGTATGAGCTCTGAGGAGATAAGAATAAAGATGAATCAGAAGTGAAAACAGTTCTCCAACCCGCACATGCAGTAAAAAACAAATTTCACATGGATAAAATGAGTAATTATCTAAAATTTAAAATATCCTGTAAACATTAATGTTTATCTCATTACTATGTAATATGGAAATTACAAGACAAAAAAATCCAAAGACTTATTGTTTAAATATAAATGAAGCTTTTTATATGATGAAACAGTCCATAATTTAAATGTAAAAAGCCAATAGGAAATATATGAAATAAAATAAAATTATATGTAAAAGTGACAATGCCTATATTAGATTTAATACTATCTTACAATAAAATAAGTTGAAACCTACAAAATGGAAGAAAGTTTAAAATTAGGGAGATATTATCAGCCAGGTGAAGAGTAAATACATATGTCAGTAAGCATTTAATGTATTTTGTCTTAGATTTTATATGAAATAATAAAAAGTAAGCAAACCAATAGCATGGTAATTTCACCCTGATTGATTCAAAATGAAAAAATATTAATAATTCTCCATTAGAAGTTGGATTTATGGATTGGCCTCATGCTGCATTCAAGGCAGTTTGGCCAGGACCCAACACTCATTGCCAAGAGTCAGCAGGCTAAAAGTTTGCTTTTAAGATGTTTCCCGGCCTGCGACCAAGACACTTTGTCCTTACTACTTCTTCAACTCTGACATAGGTTTTGCTGATATAAATGCAAACCCAGCTCTATACCTACCAAGCATCTACGTGGCTAGAGCTGCAAATGGAGCATTTAGGCACTAGGCAAGAGGTCTTCCTAGGTTTCCAAACAGACTTTCTAGAATTTCCGAAAAATACTGACATTGTCTTTTTCAGACCCCATCTCCAAAAGAGAATCAGAGAGGCGGTCTGGAAGCCATTTAGAATCTCCAGCCCCCAACCTAGTAGCAATGGACTTGGATACAAAGAGGCAACCTACTGACCTCAAAGACATCTGCCCAGATTCTGGGCATTGAATTCTTGCCTCCCTAAGAAAGATCTCATCTGAGTCACATCAAAGCCCACACTCTTCTTCAACGTTCACCTTCCAGACACGTTCCAAAACAGCGCCTCAGAATTGTCTTGAGATGAAACAAAAGGTGATGAAACTCCAGGTTTGGAATACCTGCCTCATTCCTCACTCCTGAAAAGTCTACACCTGCTGGTTAGAACTCTCACACCTTAGGAGCCCAGCCTCTCAGAGTGCATCCTCTAATAGGACCTCCTGGCCTTTTCCTCCTTGGAGGAGAGTGCCCAAGAATACGGAATACATGGCCTCCACTCTCACCTGACTTGATTGACTAATGAACTGATGTCTGAGGAGGAAAAATATGTAGGGAACAGCCTGGGTCTTGTGAATCCCTGTTCCCCAGCTATGATGTCTGTGCAAATGGAGGGAGAATCCCCACGTATTACTGGGTGGTAGACAGACACTGCCTAATAAAATTAAGTAAATGTAAGGTGACTTGAAGTGGAATTTATCATATGTCATATACAAAATTTTAGTTGGTGAACTTTAAAAACAGTCACAATTTGTAAGGCATTAAAATATAATTTTAATAGGAAGCTATGAAAATTATCTGCACTTGGTATGTAAATGATTGAGTTAGGGGTAACTATCTGAAGGTATTGAGGTTGAGGATATCTGCTACTTAATTTCATAAGACATTTACTTGCAAATGGTTGTCATTTTTGCTCTCACTATATGAAAATTTTTTCTTGCAAAGAGCATTTCTATGAAAGAAAAACTAGAAATTTTGTCAATTTTGGTTATTAAAATGATAAAACTGGTTTGTTATTCTTAACCAAATGTTCTTACAGATAGCACATACTACCCATGGTTTGATTGTTTTTTGTGTTTTTTTTTCACCTTAGGTCAATTGCCTTTCATTTTATTCATCAAACTGTATTTACTGTAGACAGACATTGCAGTGGTCATGTGCGCCCTATGGATTTGTACTCTGTTAGAAATATGAATTCTCAGGCCGAGTATATCGGCTCATGCCTGTAATCCCAGCACTTTGGGAAGCCGAAGGGGGTGGATCACCTGAGGTGAGGAGTTCAAGCCTAGCCTGGCCAACATGGTGAAACCCCATCTCTCTACTATTTACAGTTCACATTGTGCCTTGCAATGAATATATATTTTATCCAAAAAGCCTAAAAAATAATGAAATTGGAGTGGGAATGGCTGGAAGTATAGGTGAAACAAAAATGACACATGACTAGTAGCTGTTAAAGCTTGGTGACTGGTCTGTTATACTTTTTTTGTATTGCGTATACATTTTTAATGATGTGTAATAAAACACTTGTACAAAATGACAAAGTTTATCTGCACTTAGCTCTTAAGATCTTGGTTACCTTTGGAAAGGAGAAAGTGTCAAGGGCATGAACAAATCTGATTCTTAGATACACAAGTGTATTTATTTTGTAATAATTCATCAAGCATTCCATAAATGTTTTGTTCCTATATTGCTGTATGCATGTTATATACCAATAAAAATTTAAATAGTACATATTTTCATAACAATCCTAAATTAATATTTTAGAATAATAGTAATGTTTTGTTTTGTTTTAAAGTGGGGCATGTTCACTCAGGACATCATCAGGTGTATATTAATATTCCAAGTTATTTATTTATGTTTTAAATTTTGGATGAGTCCCTTAGGTCTTTTAATTTTCACCTCAATACAGTAAGTAGCATGGTTTTAATTTTTTGGAATGCAGCTTTGTTTTCAGAAAGGTTCTCCCCGAAGAATGATGCTCACCCAGGCCAGGGTACACAGCACAGTGACCCGTGCACAGGATGCACTGAATACACAGGGCACTGGGTGAATCAGGAACAGGATGAGAAGCAAGCCTGGGTCTGCAAAATATACATTGTAGGAAAAGCAAGTAAAATTGGAAGGTCACAATTCAGCAGCAAACGTTTTTACATTCATTTGAGAAATCATTTCTAAGAAAAGCTGCTGGTTAAAGCCACGATTTTTTGGCTTGCCTACATATTGTAATCACCTGCACAGCTTTAAACCGTATTTTTTTCAGACCCAACTCCAAGGATTCTGATTTAATTGATCGGTTACAACTTCGATTTTAGGGATTTTTAAAGTTTTCCTCCCCGCAGGTGATTCTCTTGTGGCAGGAGTAAGAAGCGCTGGATAGGGGTGAGGGATGATTTAGCTGTGAGAGATATCCATGTACACTTCAGGATTTGCCCCATCGCATATCTGGAGTTCGGGGTCTTAGAAAACATTCTTGCCCTGTTAAAAATTAAAGGATGGCTTCAATATATAGTTAGCTGTTTGGCTACATTGCCGTAAAAGAAAATGCCTTTCCAGAGATCATTTTTTTGAGACATGGTTTTGCTCTGTCAGCCAGGCTGGAGTGCAGTGGTGTGATCACGGCTCATTTCAGCCTTGACCTCCCAGGCTCAAGTGATCCTCCCCCTCCAGCTTTCTGAGTAGCTGGGAGTGAAGGCATGCGCCACCAGGCCTGGCTAATTTTTCAATTTTTTTTTTTTTTTTGTAGAGATGGCTTTCTCTATACTGCCTGGGCTGGTCTCAACCCCCTGGCCTCAAGTGATCCTCCTACATCAGTCTCCCTAACAGTTTGACCTACAGGCACAGGCAAGCATGCCGCTGTATTTACTAAAATGTAGCTACTAGAATATTTAAAATTCACATGTCCCTCACATATTATTTCTTAGAGAATTGCCTCCTATTTGAAATCTTAGGCTGCCTGCTCTAAAGCCTGGATGTGCCAGGAAAGTAAAAAAATTGAAATTTTAAAATAATTGTCATTATATTTCTTCCACATATGATTAACACATATATATTATTCATAAATAAAAATAATCTTACTCACCAATGTAAATGCAACTATTTTACAGGCAGGGCTAGTGTCCAGTGCATGGTGGAAGCCCTGCCATAAAAGGATCCAGGAAAAACCTATAATTCTTGCTTTATTCAACCCAGTGTCAAATCACATATGTCACCCATGGCCTAAGGGGGTGGGGTGGGGAATTGAACTATATCCGATCATTGGTGCTGGAGTGGAAAGTATCTAATCAGGTGCATAGTTAGAGAAGAATGGGCAGCTTTTGGATCTAGGGAGGCCTTGGCCTGTCTCTCCACTCAGAGCTCAGGACACTAGAGCCACCTCATCATAATCACCTTTTTTTAGTTGTTTTAACACTCCAAAAGAGAACTAGTCTTCTCATGCATTTTCCAAAAGTGTGGCAAGTAGATCCTCAAATCTACCACTCTGTTGCCCCAGCCTAACTCTGGCTTGCAGTCAGATTTTAAATTTCCAGTTCTTTCCTGACACTTACCAACACTAACTAACTTTGTGTAACTCACAACATTATCAACTCTTCTTTATAGTACATTTTAGACACACTATTTTAAATCTTCATTTTTTCAAAAAGCAGTCTTAAAAAATATTTTTCATTTGTAAATATTTTACAGGAGATGAAAGCAGATAACAATCCCCTGACACTTCACAGTAAAAAAAAAAAAAAAAGAAAACATTTGTGCCCCTGTCTTTAATATTCCCTTGACACAGACACCCCATCAGAATGTCTTTGGGTTGAGGTTTCATTTTGGAAACTTCACAGGGCAATACATCCTCAGCTATCTTGTGTTATTTTCTTGGTTTTGAGTTTTGAAACTGTTTGAGGATTCCCCAAGATGCCAACAGTGGCCATGACTCTTGAGGTGTCTAGTAAATAGCATCCCTTGTGTCATCTCCTCTCAGGGAACAGCCCAAGGTATGGGAATGCAGTCTCTCTGTGGAGAGGTTGGATGCACTGTACCTGGAAGGAATCTCCAGGTATACCCTTGCGCTAAAAGCAAACCCCTTAGGACATTAATATTTTCTTATCCCAACGCTTAGTGTCCATTCCTTAGAGACACATTTCAGTCCAGGCAACTGGATGCTGATACTGAGGAAAAAATATTCTTAGATTGGTGAAGGGAGAGAAAATATTTCAAAAGACAAAGAAACCCAACCCAGTGAGGCAGTGCAAAAACCCGCAAAGTAAAATGCCCCTCACAGACACAGTGGAGCACAGCGTAGCGGCTCCTGGTGGGACGCTCATGATCCACATCACTGAACCAGATGGGAGCAGGGAAAATATCCCAAGTCATAGAATGGCTTGACTTGACCCTTGGGTCAGATATGTCTGTGTTTCAATTGGCATTGTCACCTTCTAATTTTGTCACTTTGAAAATATTATTGTATTTATTTTAACTTCATTTTTTCATTAACTGTAAATTATGTTTTATCAGTAGAGCTTCAAAGGTATGAAAACATTTATAAACACAATTAAGTTGGTGAATTTTGAATACAATTAAGTAGTAACATATTTCATTTGTTAAAAATTCTTAACTTACCAATTTCTTCAGCAGAATGAGTGTAGTACGTTTCCCAAGTCTGTTTTTTATTTGTTTGAGAGGTGATTTGAAGCAGAATCTCACAGCTTTCTCTTGGAAATACTACCAGGTGTAAAGACAGGAATAGTTTCTCTTCCACTACAGTGGTAGGAAATGAATACATATCCACAAGCAAGTGAGGTAGATTAATTGTCAAATTACATAAATTTATCCCATCAGTTATTCTTTTTTTCAAAACAGAGAACTTGTGAAAGTGAATATCTCTGTTCCATATGCCACCAGCTGGGTGTCTGAGGGTAATGCTAAGATTTAGGAGCTGAGACTTGTACCTCCTGGAAGTGTTCACATATGATTAATTGTTAACTAAATGACTTGTTATGAACATAATTAAATTACATATTTATTTTCTGAAAGGGATAGATACTTTGGCTTTTCTTGATGAGTTATAAGATGTAAGCCCCTTATAATGTTTTTATTTTATTTTATTTTTTAGATGTAGTTTCACTCCTCTTGCCCAGGCTGGAGTGCAATGGCACGAACTCGGCTCACTGCAACCTCCACTTCCCGGGTTCAAGCGATTCTCCTGCCTCAGCCTCCCGAGTAGATGGCATTACAGGCGTACACCACCACACCCGGCTAATTTTGTATTTTTAGTAGAGACGGGGTTTCTTCATGTTGTTCAGGCTAGTCTCAAACTCCTGACCTCATGTCATCTGCCCGCCTCGGCCTCCCAAAATGCAGGGATTACAGGCATGAGTCACCATGCCCGGCCATAATTTCCTCTCTTTTATACCTTAGATTTGAATAATTTTTGCTGGATTCTTCAAACATGAAGTATTTTTTAAATTGAAAACTAACTGAATGACTCTAACTGGTAAGTAGAGGTCTTAGACCATTGACTAATAGCTAAGGCCCACCTTGATCCTGCAAAAGGGGACCACTGAAGGCCCAGTTGATTATTCCTGGGTGTCTGCCCTGCAGGTGTCCAAGCCTGCTCACACCAACCATGGAAGGAGCCTTTGTCACTGCCAGAAGATATAGAGCCTTGGTAAGCTGGAAGTTCACAGGCAGATGAAATTGAGGTTGAGATAGAAGAAATGTTGGGAGATTCTTTCTAGAATGGAATTGTTATTGTCCTGAGACTGTTTCTAGACTTGGTCTAAGAAGTTACCTAAGAAGTATTGCAACAAAGAAAAAGTGTAAATGAGTAGAACTTTGAGGATCTCAAAGGTTAGGTGGAAAAGGGCTTTATTTCATAGGGAGGAGAAAACAAGTTTACAAAGAAGGTAGGAAGGGAAGCACAGGATGGAGGGTAGCAAAATCTGATCCCAGATAAGGTAATGTTTCACCTTGAAGTCAGCCTGTTCTTAGGCAGGGGTATGTATAAATAAGGGTTGTAGGTTTGCTGAGGCTGTGGGTGAGTCAAAGTTCACAGGCTGGTTGGAAGAAGAGAAACAAGCAAAATTTTTGCAACGAGTTCTTTGTTTTGACCACTGAAGACTAAATTACTGAACGGTTGTTCATTTTTAAAAATAGGAATTTGCAATCTGTGTCCATATTTGTGATAGGTTAAAAAAAAACAGAGGAGACCATCCTAAAAGTCATAATGGGAAGCACGTTTCTCTTCACTAAGCTGTTCTTTGAGAATACAAAGAATGGGGGAATTTCTTTAAATATACCTATTTCCAGAATTACCTTCACCCACAACTGTTCCTTTCCCTAGACATCTCTTCCATTTGTCTGTTTCTGAGTTATATTTTTATTATAAAGTGGTAAATATAATTAGAGTTATTTGTTGATATTTTTTTAGTAATTCTGTCAAATTATTTAACTTGAAAAGGGGTTTATGGGAGTCTCAGATTTATAGAAGGTAGCTCAGCAGTATAGATGGGCTTCTGGGACATGTGACTGTCCTCTGCAGTGAGAGCGGTGATGTGAGACTGAGCCCTGAATTTGTGGGATCTGTGCAAACTCTAAGTTGTGTCAGAATTAAATTTTGGGGCAACAAATGGGTGTTGGAGAATCAGTGGGTTTTCAGGGAACTTTACACATTGAGGATCAAAAGCATTGTACAAAGAGAGACAATGTGGGGGCCTCTGCTGGAGAGAGACTCCAGGTGTCTCAGGGAAGGTAGGATCTGCTCCGCACACAGCCTGCTACCCCATGCACTGCCCTGTGGTTCCAGGCATCCTCCCAGGGTGAGAAGGACCAAGGACTCTGAGGGAAGAAGTTCTGAGAACAGATGACCTCTGCCCTCCTGCCAACCTGAGGCCACCACATGTTTTTCACCCACTGAACATACGCACAGAATGTTGATGTGGTCAAGCCCCTCCCAGGACAGGTCTTCGGCATCAAGATTGTTGCCACGCTACCTTTCCTCATAGACTTTCCCACCAAAAACCCACACACGTGCCTACAAGACCCCTGGCATATGCTCTATCTCAGACCCCGTATCTGCAGGGGCAACCTGGTTTTTTCACCATCCCAGGCTTCTGTGCCACCTGATCATAATCTCATCTTCCTGTATGGACATAGAAATAAGTCAGAACAAAGTTTCACCTAGGTCAGTATCTGTAGCATGAACCAGTCCTTCCATCAACCCTGAACTGTCTCCCAATTGTGGTTTCTTAATAGCAACTTACCCTCTTTTACCTTTTAGTTCACCTCAAACCGTTTTTTTAAGTGCACACAGTGTGCCCAAGGCCACCCTTCAGTTGCCTGAATCCAGCACCTACTAAAATTCAGATGCCCAGTAGTTCAAGACCATGGGCCTAGACCAAGTTTTTGCAGAGGGAAATACAAGTTAGAAATGAGAGGCTCTATTCTCCCATTTGAAAATAAAAAAATATATATTTTTCTTTTCCCTTTTCTTAAACAATGTAATTTAGAAAACTTTTATTATTAATTTTTTGAGATAGAATCTTACTCTTTTACTTAATCTGAAGTGCAATGGCATAATCATAGCTCACTATAACCTTAACCTCTTGGGTTTGAGCAGTCCTCCTGCCTCAACCTCTCAATTACCTAGGACTATAGGCATGCACCACCATGCCTGGCTAACTTTATTTATTTTTGTTTTTTTTTTTTTCAAGACAGTGTCTTCCTCTGTGGGCCAGGCTACAGTGTAGCGGCATGATCTTAACTCAGTGCAGCCTCCACCTCCCAGTTTCAAGCAATTCTCCTGCCTCAGCCTTTTGAGTAGCTGGGATTACAGGCCCACACCAAAACGCCTGGTTTATTTTTTATTGTTATTATTTTTAGGAGAGAAAGGGTTTCACCATTTTGGCCAGGCTGGTCTCTAGGCCCTGACCTCATTATCCACCTGCCTCCGACTCCCAAAGTGCTGGGATTACACACGTGAGCCAACATGCCCAGCCATATTTATTTTAGTTTATTTTTTTATGGTGACAGAATTTCACCATGTTGCCTGTACTGGACTCAAACATTTGGCTTCAAGAGGTCTTCCTGCCTTGGCCTCCCCAAATGTTGGAATTACAGGCATGAACCACCTTGCCTGGCCTGGAAAACTTTTATATGTACCTTTTTTTCTCTGCTTCTTTGAAATATAAGCAAATCATTTTAACAGCTAAATAAGCCTTTTGCCATTTTTCGTGACAAAAAATTGTCTTTATCTAAGACCTGGAAACTATTGCTTTGTTTTTTAATTAGGCAAAGATTTATCTATTTTTTATTTTCAGTCTTTTGAAGTAGGCACAGCTCAGTACAGTGGCTCATGTTTTTAATCCCAGTGCTTTGGGAGGCTGAGATGAGGGAATTGCTTGGGCCTAGGAGTTTGAGACCAGCCTGGGCAGCATAATGAGATTCCTTCTTTATAAATAATTAAAATAAACTAGCAGGCCATGGTGGCACAGGAGGCTGAGGTGAGAGAATCATTCGAGCCTAGGAGTTTGAGGCTGCAATGAGCCATGATCACACCACTCTACCACAGTACTCCAGCTTGGGTGACAGAGGGAGACCCTGTCTCTAAATAAAGAAGTAAATAACAAAATGTGGTTTTCCATACATAAAAATAAGTAAATAAACAGATAAATAAAATAGACATGGATTTGCTTAGAATAAAGCTAATTAGAAGACAACAGAAAAGTGGGCACCAAAGATGGGCTTCACCCTAGCAAATGATTCCAGCCTATTAGGACACTCACAGAATATTCCCTGCAGCATGACCCACATGAGAGTAGAATGTCATCATGTCAGGCTGTACCAGCGTGGGAAGGCTAAACACTGTGGGGAAGAACCTCCCTTATGGAATAGTATCAAAAGGTGAGAGCCCAGCTCCTGCCCTGATGGGCTACAGAGATGAGTTCTTGAGATAACACATTGCAGAAACATGCATAGAGTGGTTTAAACTTTTTTGTCTGTAACCCTTTCTCCATTTTCCTGTGAAATCCTCGCTAGTAATTATGTTAGCTTTTAAGTTTTGAGGGTCTGGTAGGACTGAAGCTGCATGCTGCAAGAAACACCTGGGGCAGGAAACTAATACAAACTGCAGCCACAGACGTAAATACTCATGGCCTAAAGTAACGTGAAAACAATACAAAAGTCTTTATTGTTATTTGCACAAGTGTGTGAAGAGACTTTCCACATAACCAACTTGCCACTGAGACTAATGAAGGCCCGATTCCACTGGAACAAGACTATGAGTTACTCATGGGAAGGCTGTAGAACAAAGCCCAGAGAGATTTCATATTTGAGCCCGGGTCCTGGGTCTGTCCCCCTCTTCTTGGGTTTCTCTCTGTAGAGACCGCTATGTGGCTGTTCTCAGCACAGCCCGGTGCTGGCTGAGGTTGGTGGTTTAGTGCATCTGCTCTGTTTCCAAAAAGACGGAGGAGCTGGCCACATCAAACGGCTCCTCATCAATCTGAATGCAGCTTGTAAAAAGTGCCTAGAAACCACGCAAAGAAAAGTCAGTGGTCTTCCTTGTTTTCACTGTATGTGACACCTCCATTAGAAATTCTGCTTTTCTCTGCACTCCAGACTGGGTGACAGAGCGAGACTTCACGAAAAAAAAAAAGAAAGAGCGAGAGAGAGAAGGAAAGATAGAAAGAGAAAGGAAGAAAGAAAGAAAGAAAGAAAAGAAAACGAGAAGAAAGGAGAAAAGAAAAATTCTGCTCTTCATATTAGGCACATAAGGAGAATCTGTATAAATCTCCATCAATGAAGGAAGGCAGAGGACAAGTTAAAGTCTTGGAATACACATCTGAGTGCACAGACTCTTTCTTCAACCGTCTTCTATTTATTCTGCCAGCTATGGCCTGAGTATGAACATGACAGATACACAAGAGTTCCAACATCTGACAATCTACTTCAGTCCAAGAAGAAAGCCCACTCTCTTGTTCCCCCTACAACTCATGGTACTAAGAAGTGGTGTGGGACTACCCAGATGAGTTGACAAGAGAAGCCTTGCTTGGAGGGACCTGTCCTGGCCTGCCCTATGTTATTTGTAGGTGCACCCAGACAATAGCCAGGGGCATCAGGGATGAGGACTGAGTTGACATCTGGGTTATCAGATAAGACTTTTACATTGAGCCTTTGTAAGGCAGAAACTCAGAAATTTCAGGGCACAACGAAAGAATATCTCAATCTCTTGAGCATCTCTCACAGAGATGGATACAGAGCTGTCTCAAGAATGTGGATTCCTGGTTTCTTAACTGCTGTTGGGTTCTGTCACTAATAAAGTGTGTTAAACTCTTCAAGGTTCCATCTACTGGGCCCCTTGTTTCTGTAAGACCTACCTAAAGGCCCCACTATGCTACTGATTGCTCAGTCTCCTCTTCCATGTCAACTCTTTATTTGTACACAATTATGCAAACACAACTTCCTCTTAATGCTCTGGAAAGAACTAAATGCAGCCTGGGTTCCAGGATAGAAGAGACAGCTGGAACATAACCTTGTTTTTCTTACCATCTCTGGGACCCAATAAAAGTCACTGTGTATTCGAGGCTTCCCCAGCCTCCTAGCATGCACAGTGGGGATGATGCTAACATCTATTTCCTAGGGGATGGATTAGGTGTATATAAGATAAGACATAAAAATAATGATGTGGTGTCACCTGTAGATGATGCACACACTTATAGATGGAAATATTAGGAGAATAGGTGGGAGGTAACATGGGCCACAACTCAAAAAGGACTGGGATCTGGCAGGGTGATCTTGGGAATGTCACTTCTCCACTGGGCCTCACTTGCATTCTGCTCCAGTACGAAGTTGAAATTAAATGTAGATATTGTCCTCTGTCATTCATATAGTTTAGCTGTGTGTCTCCACCCAAACCTCATTGTGTATTATAACCCCCAGGTGTTAAGGGAGAAACCTGAGGGGAGATGATTGGATTATGGGGACAGATTTTCCTCATGCTGTTCTTGTGATAGTGAGTGAGTTCTCACGAGATCCAATGGTTTCACAAGCATCTGGTATATCCCCTGCTCTCAGTCACTTCACTTGTCAGCCACTGTAATTGGAAGGTTTCTGAGGTGCCCCCCCAATTAGGTAGAACTGTGAGTCAATTAAACTTCTTTTCTTTATACATTACCCAGTCTCAGGTACTTCATCATTGCAGTATGAGAATGGACTAATACAGGAATTCAACTTTACAGTGCTTTCTCTTTATATTTAGAATCATATCCATGTGCCTTATCACGCCTATGACAGGGGAAGTCTTCACAAAGTGTCCCAGAACTAGGTGGTTAGTGACTCAGTTTTCTATTGAATAAAATGGCCTACTGCCTGATGCCAGTAGTATGGCCCTTCGGTTTTGAGGAAAATATCATCTTGTAGGTTGGCCAACAAGGAGATAGGAGTCCAGCTCAAATTTGTTTTGTGATACTGGCTTTAAGGCAGTGATTAGAAAAGGCCTAAGAAGTGGGTTCTGTAGGGGATTGCTGGAAGGGAAGCAGGAATATGGAAAGTCATGAGACATACACAGTCATCTCTTCTTGCTTCCTCACAGGTCACATGCAAATTCAGGGAGAGTTAATATGAAACACACAAAGGAAATTTGGGCTCTAACATCTGCAAACTAATTCTTCATGGACTTCAGTTGGCCATATTGGTTAGAACAATTTCAGCCAATGTTTAAAAATCTCATAAACAGATGCAATTTCAGTGTTTCAACAAGCCGTTTCCTATTTTCATTCTGAAGATCCGTTTTTTAAGTCATTTTTTTTAACAGTGTAGGGGTTACAAATTCAGCTTCTGTCCAATGAAATACAGAAAAGGATTTCACTTTTGTATTACCTCAGGCTGCTATGCCAAAGAACAGTAGATAGGCAGCTTATAGACAACAGGACTTAATTTCTCACACTTCCAGAGGTTCAAATTTGAGATCACAGTGACAGCAGGGTTGAGCTCTGGTGATGACTCGCTTCTGAATGTCAGACTGCACACTTCAGGTTTTATCCTCATTTTGTAGAAGGAGGATGACAGCCCTCTGCAGTTTCTTGTATAAAGCCAGTAATCTCTATATGAGGGTCCCACCCTCAGGGGTTATTTACATCCTACCTCCTTATAGTATTACACCGGGGGTTACAATTTTAACACAAATACAGAAGAAAATTTATTGTAATTCTCAAGTTTTTTTTTCTGTCTTTGCTTTTGTTTGTTTGTTTTTGTTTTTGAGACACAGTTTCACTCTTGTATCCCAGGCTGGAGTGCAGTGGTGCGATCTCGGCTTATTGGAACCTTCGCCTCTCAGGTTCAAGTGATTCTCCTGCTTCAGTCTCCCAAGTAGCTGGGATTACAGGCATGTGCCCCCACACCTGGCTCATTTTGTATTTTTAGAAGAGACAGTGGTTTCACCATGATGTCCAGGCTGGTTTCAAACACCTGACCTCAGGCGATCCACCCGTCTCAGCATCCCAAAGTGCTGGGATTACAGGTGTGAGCCACCGCACCCTGTCAAGATTTTTTTAAATCTCTCATTTTTCTACTACTGGGTTTTTCCTGTTTGCGCCCTCGATCTTTCTCTCTGTCTCTTTTTGTGTAAACCTTTTTGTCTAATTCTTTCTCTCTATTGTATTCCTCAAACACAGAAAGCAAGCTCCAATGTTATGAGATGCTCCATGCAGAGACCCACATAGCAAAGACCTTAGGGGGTGCTCAGACCAGTAGAGAGAAGGAACGTCAGGCTCTCTGTCCACACTAAACCCTGCCAATTTTCACACGAGTCAGCTTAAAGGCTCATACATTCCCAGTCCAGCTTCAGTTAAGACCACAGCCCCAGTCTCATAAAAGACCTGAAGGCAGAGGTAGCCAGCTGAACTGTGTCCAGATTCTGGTCCACACAAATTATGAGATATTATATGTCGTTGAAAAGCACTGAGTTTTAGGGCAATGTTGTCAGAAAGGAGCAGATATCTAACCTCATCTCCCAGGTCCTAGGATTCTCCATCCGTCTGCTTATATCTTCCTCAGGCTGTCTGCAGCCAAACTAGTTCCTTTGTAACCTCTATCAGACTCACACCTATGAGTCTCTTCACTAAGGGTGGCTTCTCCCTGACACATGCTTGTGCAGATGCCTTCCTGTTGTCATCCTCATCATGGATTAAAAGTCACCCCAGTGAGGCCTGAGGTCCTCCCATGGAATAATTTTCCAGGTTTTCTTCCCAACAATCTACTTTATATTATAGTCCTTGCTCTTTTCTTTCACATATACTTGCTTTAGTATTTTTGTCCAGCTGTCCCCAGACTGTTTGGTCCTGGGTTGGGGGGTGCAGGCATGATGTAATAATTTTCTGTACCACATGTTGGACCCACCAGGTTAGCTGGCAAAGGGTGAGCGCAAGGGAAAACAGACTGGCTGTGGTTATATGGGGGATCTCTAATATCCCTTCCTCTTTTCACCACATGATAATGTGGAGGTCACTCATAACAACATGAGGTGTGTGACTCTTACTTGTTCCAGCTGCTCCAGTAAAGCTCAGTGGGCACCAGAAACAGCAGGCTGTAACCACCTCCAGGCCATCACTAATATTACAGCCCCATGCAGGAGCACTACGGAACAAATCAGGTACCTTGATTTTTGTGTCCTCAAGACACTGGTTCTTCAAGGTCCTAGGGGATAAAGTAGCAGGATCTGAAGGTCCCAAGTATAATGAGTGACCTAAGAATCCTCTTTTGCCCTCTCTTTGCCTCCACCTTTTCCATTGTGCTATTTACTCATGAAGTATCCTCCACTTATCCAGTGAAATCATTTCCTACCACTTTCAAATGAGGACCTTAAGAACCCAGCAGTAGCTGGGATTTTCGTGGACTTCAGGCCTAGGAGTCCAATGCTCTGGCACATTTAACTCTGTCTCATCTTCATCTACCCAAGAAGCCTCTCAAGTAGCCATGGGTCCCTCTGATTTGAAGGACCTGCAGAGAGTGGATGCATTTTTGCAGTCTCAGAGCAAGAATGCAGGCAAGCAGACACTTAAGAGAATGTGAAATCATCGAGGTCACCCACTTCAGGCACTCCTTTTTATGAGGAAGAAAACAGGCTTTCCTGTAGGCATTGTCTACATTAAGCTGAGGTGGAGCATAGCTCATTTTACTTTCAGGTGCCCTCAGAGCTGGATGCAGAACCCCAGTCCTGTCATCTTGAAACTGACATGGAGAAGTCCCCATGTGAAAAGAACCCTGGATCTGCTCATTTTCTGTGCCCTTGAATGTGTAGCTACAGACTCTAATTTGCAAAACAAACCTGATAGGTGGGACGGAGCCAAGGCCTAGGAAGCTGGAGCCCTCCCTAATGCTCTGGAGCCTGCCTACCTCCCGAGATCTGGACCAGTCCCTGCCTCTTTTGGGACATCAATTTCCCAATTGTAATAAGAAATTAAATGAAAAACTGCATAAGCACATGCTCTGTGAGAATTTGGTGTCAGAGTCCTCAATACTGGATGATTATTGGGATGGGGTGGGTTTGGGCCCCATGGGTTCTCAGGCCTCCTGTCATACCCAGTGCAGTAGATGTAGAGCTCTGGACAGCCAGGTCTTCTTTCCTGAGCCAGCTGATTACAATACAATGGACCAAGGGCTCTCATCTTAAATATGGTTTCACAGGATAACCCACATTCAGCCACCACCTGCTCTGTGCTTCCTATATTTTGGGGAGCTGATGAAAACCACAGAATATTGAGGGAGCCCAAGAAACTAGACTTGTGGGCCTGGAGAAAAGAAAAAAAACACTTTTCTATTTCTCTCAAACTGTAGAATCTCTTGTGAAATATTTAACTTTGATTATGTCTGAGCTTGATAATAGGTTCATGTGTTAACAGCTGCTTAAATTTATTTTTTCTGTGAAGTGTGGAAAAATGTCTTTGCCATGTTTTAAATGAACTTCTAAAAGCTCTCTTCAGAGTGGAGACTTGAGCATCTTTGTGATATAAACTGCACAAATATGTTGCCAGTTTTTCTTTTTGTTTTTGTTAAAATGTTTTGTTTTATTCTGGTTTGGATGTCTTTTCGGGTTTTGTTTTGTGGCTATTTATTACTACATTGTAACTTCTCCTCTAATTGACTGACAGGTTTGTACATTCTCAATAAAATATTTTGGTAAAATCTTTGTAAATACTGTGTAGTAAATTTTACATTACATAAACATAAAATAGTCAAGACTATCATGATGAAAAAGACAGACTGAGTTCTTAAAAAGTAAAATATGAAACAGCTAAAGTAGTGTGTAAAGGGAAACTTATAGCACTAAATGCCCACAAGAGAAAGCAGAAAAGGTCTAAAATAGACACCGTAACATCACAATTAAAAATACTAGGGAAACAAGAGCAAACAAATTCAAAAGATAGCAGGAGACAAGATTTAAGATCAGAGTAGAACTGAAGGAGATAGAGACACAAAATCCCGTCAAAAAATCAATGAATCCAGGAGCTGGTTTTTTGAAAAGATCAAGAAAATAAGTAAACTTCTAGCCAGACTAATAAGGAAGAAGAGAAGAATCAAATACATGCAAAAGGAAATGATAAAGGGAATATAACTATTGATCCCACAGAAATAAAAAGTATCAGTAAAGAATATTATAAATACCTCTTTGCAAATTAACTAGAAAATCTAGACGAAATGGATAAATTCCTGGACACGTATACCCTCTCAAGTCCAAACCAGTAAGAAGTCGAATCCCTGAATAGGCCAATAACAAGTTCTAAATTTGAGAAAGTAATTACAAGCCTACCAACAAAAAGAAGTGCAGGACCAGACGGATTCACGTCCGAATTCCACCAAAGGTACAATGAGGAGCTGGTACCATTCCTTCTGAAACTATTTCAAACAACATAAAAAGGGGTACTCCTCCTTAACTCATTTTATGTGACCAGCATCATCCTGAAACCAAAACCTGGCAAAGGCACAACAAAAAAAGAAAATTTCAAGCCCGTATCCCTGATGAACATCGACGCGAAAATCCTCAATAAAATACTGGCAAACCGAATCCGGCAGCACATCAAAAAGCTTATCCACCACGATCTAGTCAGCTTAATCCCTGGGATGCAAAGCTGATTCAACATATGCAAATCAATAAATGTAATCCATTACGTAAACAGAACAAATGACAAAAACCACATGATTATCGCAACAGATGCAAAAAAACCTTCAATAAAATTCCACACCTCTTCATGGTAAAAACTCTCAATGAATTATGTATTGATGGAACCTATCTCAACATCATGATAGTTATTCATGGCAAATGCAGAGCCAATATCATACTGAATGGGCAAAAACTGGAAGCATTCCCTTTGAAAACCTGCAAAAGAGAAGAACACCATCTCTCCCAACTCTTATTCAATATTGTATTGAAAATTCTGGCAATCAGCCAAAGAAAGAAAGAAAATAAGCGTATTCAAATAGGAAGTCAAATTGTCTCTGTTTGCAGATGACATGATTGTATATCTAGAAAACCCCATCATCTCAGTCCAAAATCTCCTTAAACTCATGAGCAACTTCAGCAAAGTCTCAGGATACAAAATCAATGTTCAAAAATCACAAGCATTCCTATACGCAATAATAGGCAAACAGAGAGCCAAATCATGTGCGAACTCTCATTCACAATTACTACAAAGGGAATAAAATACCTAGGAATCCAACTTAAAAGGGATGTAACGGACTTCTTCAAGGAGAACTACAAACCGCTGTTCAAGGAAATGAAAGAGGACACAAACAAACGGAAAACAATCCGTGCTCATGGATAGGAAGAATCAATATTGTTAAAATGTCCGTATTGCACAAAGAAATTTATAAATTCAGTGCTATCCCCATCAAGCTCCCTTTGACTTTCTTTACAGAATTAGAAAAAAAAAACTACTTTAAATTTCTTATGGAATCAAAAATGATCCTGCATAGACAAGACAACACTAAGCAAAAAGAACAAAGGTGGAGGCATCAAGCTAGCTGTCTTCAAACTATACTAAAAGGCCACAGTAACCAAGACAGGATGGTACTAGTACCAAAACAGAGGATCTTACTCCATCTCCTGGGACAGAGTGCAGTGGTGCAATCACAGCTCACTATAACCTCAAATTTTTGAAGTCAAGCAGTCATGCCACCTATGTATCCTGAGTAAATATGACCACAGTTGTGCACACGACCACTCCTGTATATTTTCTTTAAAAAAAATTTGTACAAACAGAATGTTGCTATATTGCCTCGACTGGTCTCAAACTCGTGGTCTCAGGCAATCCTACTGCCTCAGTCTGAAAGTGCTGGCATGAGCCACCATACCTGGAATTTTTTCTCTTTTAAGAAAAAAGGACTTTAAATAATTAATAGTAAAATAAAATAAAGAAAGGTATTGCATAACGATAAAGGGTTCAATTCTACAAGAAGTTTTAGCTATCCTAAATGTAGATGCACCCAACTTTGGGGAACATAGAGTTATACAACAAGTACTGCTAGACCTACAATAAGACTCAAGCAGACACACAATAATAGTAGGGGAATGCAACTCCCCACTAAGTGTTTGACAGATTATCTAGGCAGAAACTTAATGAAGAAATTCTGGAGTTTGATTTGACACATGATCAATTGAAACTAATAGACATTTATAGTATATGCCACACATCATCTATGGAAAGTAAATTCTTCTCATCTGCTCACAGAATATACACTAGGATTGACCACTTCCTAGCCATAAAGCAATTATCCATACATTTTTAAAAAATTAAAATTATGCCAACCATATTGTCAGCCTACAATGGAACAAAGGTAAAAATCAATACGAAGAAAATCTCACAAAATCACAGAATGATATTGAAATTAAACAACTTGCTCGTGAATGAATTTTGGGTAAACAGCAAAATTAAGGCAGAAAATTAAAAAAATTTTGAAATAGATGAAGAGACACAATATAACAAAATGTCTGGGATGCAGGAAAAGCACTGTTAAGAGGAAAGTTGAGAGTGCTAAATACCTGCGTCAAGAAGTTAGAAAGATCTCAAACTAACAATTTAAAATCACACTTAGAGAAACTAGAAAAATAAAAACAAACTAACCCCAAAGCTAGCAGAATGGGAAAAATATTCACAACCTATGAACCTGAAAAAATCTAATACTCAGAACCTATAAGAAACTTAAAGAATTCACAAGCAAAAAATTACCCCATAAAAAAGTGGGCAATAACAGACACTGTTGAAAAGAACACATACAAGTGGCCAAATAACATGAAAAATGCTCATCATCACTAACCATCAAGGAAATGTAAATAAAAACCACAATAAGATACCATCGTACACCAGTTAGAATGGCTTTTGTGAAAACGTAAGATGATAATACGTTTTGAAGAGGTTTTAGAGGGAAAAAATCACTTATACACTGTTTATAGGAATACAAATTAGTTCAGCCACTGTGGAGAGCAGCTTGGAGCCTTTCCAAATAACTGAGAGTTAAACTATGATTCAACCCAGCAATTTCACCGCTGGGTATATTCCCAGAAGAGAATAAATTCTTCTACCAAAATAGCACATGCACTTGTTGGTTCATCACTGCACTATTTATAAGAGGAAAGACATGAATCAACCTAGGTGTCTAATAATGGTAATTTTTTTTTTTTTCAGAGATGAAATCTCACTGTGTTGCCCAGGCTGGAGTGCAGTGGCACGATCACAGCTCTCTACAACCTCCGCCTCCCAGGTTCAAGCAATTCTCCTGCCTCAGCCACCCGAGTAGCTGGGACTATAGGCCCGTGTCACCACGCCCGGCTAACTTTTATATTTTCAGTAGAGACGGGGTTTCATTATGTTGTCCAGGATGGTCTCGATCTCCTGACCTCATGATCCACCCACATCAGCCTCCCAAAGTGCTGGGATTACAGGCGTCAGCCACCGTGTCCAGCCTATTAATGGTAAATTGAATATAAAAAGTGTCACATGTACACCAATACTACTTAGCAAAAAACAAAACAAAACAAAACAAAACTTGTCCTTTGCAGCAACGTTAATACAACTAAAGGCCATTATACACAGCAAATTAAAGCAGAAATGGAAAAGGAAAATACTGCATGTTCTCACTTATAAATGTAAATTAACACCGGGTACAAATGGACATAAAAACAAAAATAATAGACAACTCTTAGAGGGTGGAGAGAGGAAGGGACCAAGAACTGAAAAACTGTCTACTTAGTACTACGCTCACTGCCTGGGTGATGGAATTCCTCACATTTCAAACCTCAGCATTATAAAAAATACCCAGGTAAAAAACCTGTGTAGGTACCTCCTAAATCTAAAATAAATTTGAAATTCTAAAAAGAGATCTTACTCTCTCACCCAGACAGGAATACAACACCATGATTATAGCTCAATGCAGTCTCATATTCCTGGGGAACTCAAGCAATAGTCTTACATCACCCCCAACTTCCTGAGACTACAGGAACATTCCGCCATGCATGGCTAATCTGTAGAAATATTTTTTACATACAGCTTGTCACAATATTGCCCAAGGTGGTCTCAAACTCCTGGCCTTAAGTAATTGATATTGTTTGGCTCTCTGTCCCCGACCGAATCTCACCTTGAATTGGAATAATCCCCACTTGTCCTGGAAAGGACCCAGTAGGAGGTAATGGAATCATGGGGGTGGGATTTTCCCGTGTTGTTCTCATGATAGCAAATAAGTCTCATGTGATTTGATGGCTTTATAAGTGGAGGTTCCCCTGAACACAGTCTCTTGCTTGCTTCAATAATGGTGAGACCTCCCTAACCATGTGAAACTGTGAGACCGTTAAAACTTTTTTCATGATAAATTACCTAGTCTTGTTTTTGTTCTTATTAGCAGTATAAGAATGGTTTAATACAGTAATCCTCTTGCCTTAGCTTTCAAAGTAGCTGGAATTACATGCACATGTCACTGTGCCTGGCTAAAACACCTAGTTTAAAGATGCTCATTCAGCTAAAGGAGAACATAGAAAACTAAACAGAAAAAGAAAACAATGCATGAAGATAATGAGATTATCAACGAAGTGATTAAAGGTACAAAATAGAAACATAAAGTGTGGAGCTGAAAAGTAAAATACCTGAATTTAGAGATTCACTAGAAGGCCCAGCAACAGGTTTGATCTAGCAGGAAAAAATCCAGCAAGCTTGATAAGAAGTCATTTGAAATTATAGGCTGTGGAGGCTAAAAATAATTTTAAAAATTAAGAGAGCCTAAGGTACTTATGGGATACAATTAAAATGGCCAATATAGTTATAATGGGAATTCTAAAATAAAAAGAGAGAAAAGAGAGCAGCAAAGTTATTTCAAGAAACAAACAGTGGCTGAGAACTCTCAAAATTTGAGGGAGAAAATGACCTAAAATTTACTGAAACTTTACCAATTCTAACTATATTCTTTGTTATTATAATGAAGATGCACAGAATACTTTACTTCTGCTATATATTTGAGATAACAAGACTTAAAAGTGACTGTGAATCTGTGCCAATAGATTTATAATACAAAATGATATAATTTGTGACATCAAGAAAACACTTAGGGAGCCATAAAGAGGCAGGGTTTTATATGCAATAGTAGTTATTCTTGGTAATAACTATAGTAACAACAAAGAAAATACCTATAGTACTTAGGATTTTGAGACTAGTCTGGGCAACATGGCAAAACCCTGTCTCTATGAAAAATAACAAAAATTTGTCAGGAGTAGTGGTGCGCATCTGCAATGTTATTGAATTTGTTTAGTAGTTCTAATAGTTTTTGGTGTAGTGTTTAGAGTTTTTCACATATAAAATTATTTTCTCCACAATCAGAGACCATTTGACTTTGTCCTTTCCAATTAGTATGAGTTTGAGTTCTTCCTCTTGCCTAATGTCCTTGGCTAGGACTTCCCGTACTATGTTGAATAAGAGGGCTGAAAGTGGGGGTGATTTTTGTTGTTCCAGATCTCAGAGAGAAAGCTTTCAGCTTTTCCTTATTCAGTATAATGTTAGCATTGCTTTGTCATAAATGGCCTTTATTGTGTTGAGGCACATATCGTCTATTCCTAATTTGTTAAGAGGTTTCATCATAATGAATATTGAATTTCATCCAACGCTTCTTCTACATACGCAAAAGTTACAAAAATTAAAATACTTAATGTGATGGTCAATACAGGGTGTCAAATTGATTGGAGGATGGAAAGCATTGATCCTGGGTGTGTCTGTTAGGGTGTTGACAAACGAGATTAACATTTGAGTCAGTGGGCTGGGAAAGGGAGACCCACTCTTAATTGGGTGAGCACCATCTAATGAGCTGTCAGTGAATAGAAAGCAGGCAGAAAAATGTTAAAAGGAGAGACTGGCCTAGGTTCCCAGCCTACATCTTTCTCCTGTGCTGGACGCTTCCAGCCCTCAAAAACCAGACTCCAAGTTCTTCAGCTTTGGGACGTGGACTGCCTCTCCTTGCTCCTGAAACTCGCACACAACCTGTTGTGGGATTTTGTGATCTCTCCAGGGAAGCCCGACTAATACACCTAGAAACAAACTTAACTAAAAAGGTAAAGGATCTCTACTCTGAAAACAATAAAACATGGATAAAAATATAAAATACAAATAAATACATGAAAAAATCTTGTGTTTATACCCTGGAAGACTACTTTTAATATAGCTACCCAAAGTGATCTACAGATGTAACCTGATTTTTATCAAAATATCAATGACATCTTTTCAAAGAAGTAGAAAAAATATTTTAAATTTATGTGGACCCACAAAAAACTCTGAATAGACAAACAATTTTGAGGAAAATAAGCAAAGCTAAAGGCATCACTTTATCAAACTTCAAAACTTCCTATAAAGCTATAGTAACCAAAACAGCACTGTATTGGCATAAAAAAAAAATAAATAGACTAATGTGCCCAATAAGCCCAGAAGTTAATTTATGCACCTAAAGCCAACTGATTGTCAACAAAATTGCCAAACACACACTTTAGGGAAAAGCTAATCTCCTCAATAAATGGTACTGGGCCTTTTAAATATTTATATTCAGAAAAATTCTACTAGACCATTGGGCCTTGCCATATATGAAAATCTACTCAAACTAAAGACTTAAATGTAATGCCATAAATTATGAAACTATTAGAGAAAAACATAAAAAAAGCTTTATAACGTTGGACTGGGAAAGGATTATTAAAATAAGATGTCAAAACATACGCAACAAAATCAAAACTAAGAAAACAACATTATGTCAAACTAAAATGCTTTTTCATATTAAAAAAACAACTAAAAGATTGAAGAGACCGCTTAGGCAATGAAAGAAAACGTTTTCAGGCTATACATATGACAAAAGGCTAATATTCAGAATATATAAGAAACTTTAAAATCTCAAAATAAATACACTTATAATCTAATTTAAAAAATGCAAAAGATCTTAACAAACGTTTGTGAAAAAGAGATACAAAAATGGCTAACTGGAACATAAAAAGATGTTCTACATTACTAATCACCAAAGAAATGCAAATCCAAACCACAATGAGGTACCACCTCACTCCCATTAGAATGGCTATAATAAAAATAAATAAATAAATAAATAAAAAGTACTAATGAGGATATAAAAACTAGTGAATGTATACATTGTTGGTGGAATTGTAAATTAGTATGGCCATTATAGAAAATAGTATGGAGGTTTCAGAAACAAATTGAAAATAAGTCTATTATATGATCCAGCAATTTTACTTTTGGCTGTATATCCAAAAGAAAGGATGTCACTGTGTCAAAAAGATATTTGCATTCTCATGTTAATTACAGAACTATTTATAATAGCTTATATATGGAATCAATTCAAATGTACAGCAACAGATAAATGGATAAGGAAACTGTAATTTATATGCACAGTGAAATCCTATTCAGCCATAAGAAAGGATAAAATTCTGTCAGTTAAGAGAGCATGGATAAACCTTGAGCATACCATGTTAAGTAAAATAAGCCACATAGAGAAACACAAGTACTTTATGATCTTATTATCTCACTCATTTGTGTAACCTGAAAAAAAGGGTTGATATAAGCAAAGAGTACAACGCGGGTTACCAGAGACTGAAATAGGAGGACGGGAAAAGGCTGCTTAGTGTTACAATTAGACAGGAGAAAGAAGTCTTTGTTTTTTATTACACGGTAGAATAATAATAATTAATGAAAAGTTATCGCATATTAAAAAATACCTAAAAGAGACCAGTTGTGGTGGCACATTGCTGCAATCCATACATTTTGGGAGACTGAGGTGGGAGAATCACTTGAAGACAGAAGTTCAAGATGAGCCTGGACAACATAATGTGACCCTGTCTCGGTGAAAAATTAAAACATTATCCAGGCATGGTGGCAGGTTCCTGTGGTCTCAGCTAATTGGGAAGCAGAGTTTAGAAGATTGTTTGAGGTTACTGTGAGCTAGGATTGCACCATTGCACTCCAGTCTGGGTGTTAGAGCAAGATCCTGTCCCTAAAAAAAGTTAATACATAAAGATAAAATAAAATAGCTAGAGAAGAAGCTTCTGAATGTTCTCACCACAAAAATAACACAAGCATGAGGCAATAAATATACCAAGTACTCTGATTTTTATTGCTATACAACATACACACATAATTGTTTCCCCAAAGTATGTACAATTACATGTGTCAATTTTAAAAAATGAAGACTATAATGTAAAACCTATAGCTGTAAAATTCCTAGCACAATACAGAAGGGTGAAGCTTCATGACAATTGGTCTTGGCAATAATTTGGGGGATGTAACATCAACGGATCAGACAACAAAAGCAAGGGAATACACATGGTACTAAATCAGTGTGAGAAAAATATCCCAAACAGGCAAAGCAGAACATGGAATAGATATATGCACAATTATGTACATTGTAGTATTACTCACAAACATACTACCTGGAAGCAAATGTACCTTTAAGGATGAGTAGATTCAACAAACAGGGCACGTATATTCACTGGGATAGCATTCAGCCTTTAAAATAAGGAAATCTTGAAAAGTACTACAATAAGGACAAATCTTGAAAACATTCGGTAAAGTAAAACAAGACAGTCAAAAAGGAAAACCGTATAATTACACTTATATAAAATATTTAGTCAGTCAAACTCATAGAAACCAAGTGTTGTAGTCTCAGCAGTGCACCAAGATGTAACGGTATCTCGTAGTCTGAGATCACACCCAGAGTTCTTTTTTCTACCTCTAAAGAGATTAAGGAGCATGAACACAAAGGTGATGTTGGAGTGAAAGTTTGATAAGCAAGAGAAAAAAGCTCTTTGTCAGCAGAGATAGGTGTCTGAACTGGGTGCCCTCTATGAGGCTGGGGTCCAGGGTTTTTATGGACTTGGAAGGGAAGGGAAGGGAATGTGCATAGTTCACAGGCCGTCTTGAAAAACGTGTGGCTCAGCTTGGCCCATGACTTTGGCCCGGTACCAATCAGGAGCTGAAGGGATGATTCATAGATGCAACTTAGCTTGGCCCAGGACTTATCAGAAGATAAGGTGAAAGCTTGGCCAAGCAGCTTGGCCCGGGAGCAATTAGGGGCTGAAGTAATTATTCATAGAGATTAGACTTACAGTTCAAGTAAAGGAGAGTATCGACCGGAATGCACCAGAGCCCACTGTGCTTATGCCCACAAAAGGAGAATAAACTTTTTCCTGGGAGCCCACTGACTGTACAAAGGGCAAAGGCGTTTCTTTTTTCTTTTTCTGTTCTTTCTTTCTTTCATTTTTTTTTTTTTGAGATGTACTTTCATTTATTTATTTATTTATTTATTTATTTATTTATTTATTTTGAGATGTAGTTTTGCTCTTGTTGCCCAGGCTGGTGTGCAATGGTGCGATCTCAGCTCCCAGCAACCTCCGCCACCTGGGTTAAAGCGATTCTACTGCCTTAGCCTCCCAAGTAGCTGGGATTACAGGTATGCGACAGCATGCCCGGCTAATTTTGTATTCTTAGTAGAGATGGAGTTTCTCCATGTTGGTCATGCTGGTCTCGAACTCCCGACCTCAGGTGATCCGCCCTTCTCTGCCTCCCAAATTGCTGGGATTACAGGCATGAGCCACCGTGCCTGGACAAACAAAGGCATTTCTATGCCAGTTCAGTCTTGTTCCCTTAACTAAGTGGGCTGGAGGTTTGTACAAGTTTCTATCCAAATGGGCCAGAGGTTTTTCTATCTGTGCAGCCATGGGCAGGTCTCCAAGCACAACACCAAGTGCTAGTTCCCTTGTTGGTGTCTGCAGCTTGATTTTTTCCAGGATTCATTTTATATTATGCAGGGATGAGACATTGACCCAAGGTCCAGCGACTTTCCAGGGACCCTTCTGTTGCTACCTACCTAAAGCAAGCTAACTAACTTCTTTCACAAGCAATGAGTATTCACTTTTACTTTTGTAAGACAAAATTGTCTAAAACCTATTGCAAAACAATAGAACTATACTTACCACTTCTAAACCATATACTTAAAATGTTAGAAATGACAATGGCATGTTTTTAATGACAATTAGAAACTTAAGACTACCTAAAAGGCACAGTTACAAAATCTTCAAAAATCCCCTTCAAATAATAAAGGTTTCTCCTCACATAATTGTTTAGATTTAACTATAAGTTGATTGTGAATTTACGATTATTTCCCTGACTACTCACCAAGATGGAATAAAATAATCACTAGAAACCAAGAAAAAAGGGAAATTTATAGCACTAATATCCACATCAAAAAGCTAGAAAGGGCTGGGCATGGTACCTCATGCCTGTAATTCCAGCACTTTGGGAGGCTGGGGCAGACAAATCACTGGAGGCCAGGTGTTCAAGACCTGCCTGGCCAACAGAGCAAAACCCCATCTCTACAAAAAAAATACAAAAATTAACTGAGTGTGGTGATGCACATCTGTAATCCCAGCTACTCAGGAGGCTGAGACTGCAGAAATGACTTAAAACTGAAAAGTGGAGGTTGCAGTGAGCCAAGATCATGCCACTGTACTCCAGCCTGGGCAACAGAGTGAGACTCTCCCACAAGAAAAAAAAAAAAACCTAGACAGATCTAAAGTTAACAGACTAATATCTTGATTAAAAGAACAAGAAAACCAAGTGAAAAAGAACCTGAAAGCTAGCAGAAGACAAGAAATAACCAAGATCAGAATAGAGCTGAAGGACATAGAGACACTGAAAACTCTTCCAAAAAAAAAAAAAAAAAAAAAAACTCAACCAATCCAGGAGCTGCTTTTATGAAAATAATTAATAAACTAGATGGAACACTAGCTAGACAAATAAATAAGAAAAGAAAGAAGAGCCAAACACAATGAGAAATAATAAGGGAGATATCATCCCTGATCCCATGGAAATAAGAACAACCATCAGAGAATACTGTAAACACCTCTATGCACATAAACCAGAAAATCTAGAAGAAATGGACAATTTATTGCACAAAAAAAAAACCGTCCACAAGACTGAAACATGAATAGATCAATAATGTGTTCTGAAATTGAGGCAGTAACAACTAGCCTACCAAGCAAACTGAATTTGACCAGAAGTACAAAGGGGAGATGGTACATTTTCTCCTAAAACTACCCAAAAAAAATTGAAAACAAAGATGTTCTTTCTAACTCATTCTATCAGGCCAGCATCATCCTGATACCAAAACCTAATATAGATACAACAACAACAACAACAAAACATCATGCTAACATCTTTGATGAACACCGTGCAAAAATTCTCAATAAAATACTGGCAAACTAAATCCAGCAGCACATTAAAAAGTGCATCCACCACAATGGAATTGGCTTGTTCCCCAGCATGCAAGGTTGGTTCAACATATGTAAATCAATAAATGTGACTCGTCACATGAAGAGAAGTAAATAAAAAACCACATGATTATCTCAATAGATGCAGAAAAAGTATGCAATAAAATTCAACATTCCTTCACGTTTAAAATTCTCAATAAACTAGGAAATAAGGAAACATACCTCAAAATAATAAGCGCCATATACAACAAACCCACAGACAATATCATACTGAATGTGCAAAAGCTGGAAACATTCCCCCTGAAAACTGGCACAAGAAAATTATGTCTTCTCTCTCCACTCCTATTGGACACAGTATCGGAAACCTTGGCCAGGAAAATCAGGACAGAGGAAGAAATAAAGAGTATTCTAATAGAAAGAGAGGAAGTCAAATTATCTTTGTTTGTAGATGACCTGATCCTATATCTAGAAAGCCTTATCTTCTTAGCCCCAAAGCTTCTTAAAGTGATAAGCAACAGTAGCAAAATCTCAGGATATAAAATCAATGTGCAAAAGTAGCTAGCATTCCCATACACAAACAACAGGCAAGCAGGGAGACAAATAATGAATGAACTTTCATTCACATTTGCTACAAAGAGAAAAAAATACCTAGGAATACAGCTAAGAAGGAAAGTGAAGGACCTCTTCAAGGAGAACTACAAACAACTGCTTACATAAATCAGAGTGGACACAAAACAAAAGTAGAAACATTTCACGCTCATGGAGAGGAAGAATCAGTATCATGAATATGAGCATATTGCCATAAGTAATTTATAGATTCAATGCTATTCCCATTGAACTACTGACATTCATCAGAAAATTAGAAATAAAACTTTAAAAATTCATATGGAACCAAAAAAGAGCCCAAATACCCAAGCCAAACTTAAGAAAAAAAAAAAAAATAGCTGAAAGCGTCACTGCCTAACTTCAAACTATACTAGTACAGTAATCAAAGCAGCGTGGTACTAGTATAGAAACAGAAACATAGATAAATGAAACAAAATAAGGAGCCTAGAAATAAAGCCAAAAACCTACAACAACCTGATCTTTGACAAAGTCAACAAAAACAAGGAATTAGGGAAAGATCTCCCTATTCAATAAATTGTGCTAGGAGAACTGACTAGTCATATGCAGAAAATTAAAACTGGAACTCTTCCTAACACCATAGACAAAAATTAACTCAATATGGATTAAAGACTTAAATGTACAACCTAAAACTATAAAAACCTTAGAAGAAAAAATCTAGATAATAGCATTCAAGATATAGGCAGGAGGAAAGATTTGACGACAAAAAGGCCAAAAGCAATAGCAACAAAAACAAAAATTGACTAATGGGGTCTAATTAAATTAACAGCTTCCGCAGACCCAAAGAAACTATCATTAGAGCAGAGAACCTAGAGAATGGGAGAAAAAATTTGCAACCTATCCATCTGACAAACGTCCAATACCCAGAATCTATGAGGGACTTGAAATTTACAAGAGAAAAACAAACAACCCCATTAAAAAGTGGTCAAAGGACATGAACAGACATATCTCAAAAGAAGACATACATGTGCCCAACAAACATGAAAAGCTCAACATCACTGATAACTGGATAAATACACATCAAAACAACAATGAGATACCATATCACAACAATTACAATGGCTATTAATAAAAAGTAAAAAAATAAAAATAAAAACAGATGCTGGTGAGGTTGTGGAGAAAAGGGAACACTTTTACACCGTTGTTGAGAGTGTAAATTATTTCAAGCATTGTGGAAGAGAGTGTGGAGACTCCTCAAAGACCTAGAAGCAGAAATGCCGTTTGAACCAGCAATACTATTACTGGGTATACACCCAAAGGAATAGAAATCTATTTTAAATATACATGTATGCATATGTTCATTGCAGCACTATTTACAATAGCAACGTCATGTAATCAATCTACATGCCCATCAATGATGGACTGGATAAAGAAAATGTGGTACACCTACACCATGGAACACTATAAAGCCATAAAATGTAATGAGATGATGTCCCTTGCAGGGACATGGTTGGAGTTTGAAGCCATTAATCCCAGCAAACTAATGCAGGAACTGAAAACCAAACACCACCTATTATTATTCCACCTTATTAACGGAAGCAGATCAATTAGAACACATGGACACACTAGGAAGAACAACACACACTGGACACCTGTTTCATGGCATGGGGGAGGGGAAGGAGAGCATCAGGAAGAATAGCTGCGGATGCTGGCCTTAGTACCTCGGTGATGAGATGATCTGAGCAGTAAAGCACAATGGCACACGTTTATATATGTAATAGACCTGCATATCCTGCACATGGACCCCTAAACTTAAAATAAAAGTTGAAAAAAAGTTTATCACATATGGACCCCTGAACTTAAAATAAAAGTTGAAAAAAAATCCTTATCTGGTGGATTCTCTATGTTAGAAACAAACTGAGGATCCTGAAGCTCCCGCTGGGAGAATCAGGGATGGAGGCATCCTGGGGAGCCGCTGCCAAGGCCGTCCGCCGTCCCTACAGGCCGCCTCCCTTCCCGGCTAGTGATGGAAAGGAGAGGGGGAATGTGAACAGCTGTGGAACTCAGACTCTCGGGAACTGAATCAGGCCCCAGCCCCTGCCCCCCATCCCAGTCCAGCGAGCATGCCCGCCAGTCTTCCCACCCAGCCAGCCCAGCCCTCAGGATTGTTAGATGGAACAAGCCTCCATCATCACCCAGGCATGGAGGGAAGAAGCCCTGGTCTTTACCAAGCAAGTCCTGGTTTCCAAAGTGCTCTCCGAAGAGGTCTCATGTTTGTCACACCTTAGAAAGCCCCTTTCTGCTCTTCTTGCACCCAGCATGTTGGCCAGTCACGTTCCCCTGCTGAGCTCTTCACACATAATTAGGAAGTCAACACCATTGCTAAGTCGGATCAGCTCCAGAGTCTCCATTATCAGTTTTATCAGATCCCAGGAACCTGCCTGCTCCCAGAGGTGACAGAGAAAAATCAAGGAAGGATCTGTATGGGCACTGACCTGGATGAAACCCTTGCGCATAGCTCCTTGAAGGCATTCAGCAATGCTGACTGCCTAATGCCTGTAGAGATTGAGGGGATCAGACACCAGATCCATTTGCTCACGAGGCCTTATATGGATAAGTTCCTGAGATGACAGGAGGAACTGCTTAAATGTGTTTTTTTCATTGCTGTCTTCATTCCAGCCTGAACAAGTATGCAGATCCTGTTGAGAGGTGACAGCGTGCTGGCAGTCCTCATAGCCCTCACTCGCTCTCAGGGCCTCCTCTGCCAGGTCTCCCACTTTGGCGGCACTTGAGGAGCCCTTCAGCAAACCGCTGCAGTGTGGGAACCACTTTCTGGGCTGGCCAAGGCCAGAGATGGCTCCCTGAGCTTGCGAGGAGTTGTAGACGGAGAGGTGCGGGCGGGAAGTGGAGATGCGCACGGTGCTTGTGGGCCAGCGCGAGTTCCGGGTGGGCGTGGGCTCGTTGGACCCCTCGCTCGGTGTGGCCGGCCTGCCCCACCGGCCCTGGGCAGTGAGGGGCTTAGAACCTGGGCCAGCAGTTGGTGTGCTCAATTTCTCGCTGGGCCTTTGTTGCCTTCCCACGGGGCAGGGCTCTTGACCTGCAGCCCGCCATGCCTGACCCTCCCCTACTCCGTCAGCTCCTGTGCAACTGGAGCCTCCCCGACAAGCGCCACCCCCTCCTCCATGGCACCCAATCCCATCAACCACCCAACGGCTGACGAGTGCGGGCGCACGGCGCAGGACTGGCAGGCAGCTCCACCTGCAGACCCGGTGCAGGATCAAATGGGTAAAGCCAGCTAGGCTCCTGAGTCTGGTGGGGACGTGGACAACCTTTATGTCTAGCTAAGGGATTGTAAATACACCAATCAGCACTGTGTATCTAGCTCAGGGTTTGTAAATGCACCAATTGATACTCTGTATCTTGGTATTCTAGTGGGGACAAGGAGAACTTTTGTTTCTAGCTCAGGGATTGTAAACGCACCAATCAGAGCCCTGCCAAAACAGACCACTTGGCTCTACCAATCAGCAGGATGTGGTTGGGGCCAGATAAGAGAATAAAAGCAGGCTGCCTGAGCCAGCAGTGGGAACCCACTCGGATCCCCTTCCACACTGTGGAAGATTTGTTCTTTTGCTGTTTGCAATAAATCTTGCTGCTGCTCATTCTTTGTGTCCACAATGCCTTTATGAGCTGTAACACTCACCGTGAAGGACTGCAACTTCACTCCTGAAGCCAGCGAGACCACGAACCCAATGGGAGGAACGAACAACTCCAGACGTGCCGCCTTAAGAGCTGTAACACTCACCACGAACATCTGCAACTTCATTCCTGAGCCAGCGAGACCACGAACCCACCAGAAGGAAGAAACTTTGAATACATCCGAATGTCAGAAGGAACAAACTCTGAACATGCCGCCTTTAAGAACTGTAACACTCACCATGAGGGTCTGCAGCTTCATTCTTGAAGCCAGTGAGAATAAGAAACTACCAGTTCCGAACACACTGTGATGGGTGTGCTGGACCAGTGTGGGGTGTTCTGGGGTGGCCTAGCCCATGAGTCATGTTTGTTCCACCAGGGCTGCTATGTCAAGGACCTCAGCCATCTGGGGATGGACCTGAGGAAAACTGTCATCCTGGACAACTCGCCTGCTTCTTACATCTTCCACACAGAGAATGCAGTGCCTGTGCAGTCGTGGTTTGATAACATTCCAGACAGCAGTTGCTGCACCTAATATCAATCTTTGAGGAGACGAGTGGAGAAGATGGTGTCTACACTAGCCTTAGGCAGCAGTGGGCCCTTAGCCTTCCCTGCTTCCCAGCAATGGCCATCACAGTAGGGGACTTTCCCACACTGTGACTTTATGATCAGCCTGAAAGAGTGAAGGCTGGAACACCTACCCACATGGGCCTGGAAAGAGTAAGAAATGATTGAAAAGAGCTTTAGCACAGCTTAGATGCCCAGTGGGTGAATGCCAGACCAAGGATACCCAGAGCTACCTGCCATCAAGTTGTTGGGTTTCCGAGATGTAGGTGTGAGAGAAAGAAAGAGAGCATGTATGTTTTGCCATGAACTGTGGCCCTAATATATAGTGTTTCAGTGGGGGAGAAGCTGAAGGACGAATACTTCCCAAGTTAGCTTGTCTCCTCTCCTGTCACCCTATGAGCCCCTGAGCTCCATAGGCATGAAGACTCTTGAAGGCTCCATTGCAAACCTGGTGTTTCCTCAGTGCAGCAAGGCCTATGCCAAGGAGAAAGGAAAGGTATGCCTTTGGGTGTTCCAGACACACATCTTTCTGAAATATTTCTCCAGCCAGTTGTTGCAGACAAAAGACTACACTTCTGGGAAGATGGGGACTTATGTTCAGACCAGTACCCAAGCCATCAGGTCTTGTGGCCCAAAGGCTGTGCTTACTTAAGTCCAGCCAAGTGCCTGGGATGGATCTTTTCTGCATCTCCGCAAGACTCACCACTTAGACATAACCTCAAACCTGTGGGGAAGGAAGTTATCTCCCCACCCTGCAAGAGGACAAATAACTGATTTCTGCTCTTTTTACTCTGTTTTAAAATTCTCTTTAAATAAAAAAGCCTATCTGAAACTGAAAAAAAAAAAAAAACAACAAACAAGCAAAAAAGATATCAGACTTACATAGGTGAAAAACACACAGATATATCTATAACCAACAAACACAGCTAATTCACACATATATTAAACATCACATTGAGATAAAGTGTATCGAGCTAAAAATTATCATTCAACTCATCATATCAAGCTTTAAAAGCAAAAATACAATTAACTGATCTGAGAAAACATACCCAAGAAAAGAAAAGCAATAACACGAAATTGAAAATAAGAAGAGAGATTTTAATGCATAAAATCCTGAATAAAACATGGATTTACAATGAAAAATAACTTTTTTTTTTTTTGAGACAGAGTCTTGCTCTGTCGCCCAGGCTGGAGTGCAGTGGCGTGATCTCGGCTTTGCCCACTGGATTCATGCCATTCTCCTGCCTCAGCATCCCGAGTAGCTGGGAATACAGGCGCCCGCCACTGTGCCCGGCTAATTTTTTGTATATTTAGTAGAGACGGGGTTTCACCATGTTAGTCAGGACGGTCTTGATTTCCTGACCCCGTGATCCACCCGCCTCGGCCTCCCAAACTGCTGGGAATACAGGCATGAGTGACCACACCCGGCCAAAAAATGACTCTTTAGATATCTACAGCATTCAACTGCGTGCACTCATGAATAGCAGACATTTTAAGTCAGTGGAATTTAATAATTGCAGTAAAATTATACAGAAAATACATTACAATCATTAATAACAGGCTCTAATGAGAAGAATTTAATTAATAATCATTAAAAAGATAGGAGAATTTAATTATGTCCTCAATATGTTTCTGCTCTTCTTACCACAAAATATAATAAAACTCTATGACTATAATATAGTTTTCAGGAGCTAAAAAAGCCTTATGTTTTCAAATAAAAGAACAACAAAAATTTTGCAAAATACGCTGAGCATTACTGAAGTATAAAGTAAATATCTGGAATTAAAAATACCATCATTTAGATACAGACTAAAAAAAAGAATATAAATGTTAATGATTCCTTTCTGCCTGCAGTGAGCTTAAAATTACAACCAAAAATTTTAGTAAATATGTTGCACCTAAAAGAAATTTTATTAATAGCTTACATAATGTGTAAATTTGAGCAATTTATTTTAGAATTTTTGAATCTAAAAATCACCAGCTTGACATTCATTTCAGAAAGTGAAATATAAACGAGAGTAACATAAGCAAGATGACAGAATGGGTGGTTCTGCGTGCACTTCCCTCACAACATAATGCAGCTGCCACAGCAAACATATGTGCATTCATGAAAGCCTTGGAATCCAGTTCAGAGTTTGTGACACCCAGCTGGAGGCAAAGACCAAGGAAGACATCTTCAGAGGGTAAGCACTTGACCAAGTGGCAAGCTTGCCAATCATGGTCCCGGCTTCAAAACAGAATACTGCCACATCTTACTGTAGACTTGCCTATAACTCATTTGACTTTGGTCCTGCCACTGCAACTATCTGTCAAAAACACAAGAGAATTCATACTCACCTGAGACAGGTGACAGGCCTACAGAACTTGGTTCTCGCTATAGTCCCTGAATCAGGCAAAACACACCTTCTTTACTTCTCCAGCCATGGTCTAGAAGAAATCTTCATATTGATATCATGAAATGCTAACTAACAATATGAAAAATACTAAAGTATAAATGTCACTAAACATGGTAAATAGATACCGAAATTCTGAATACTCTAAATTGTTATCATCCTAAAGTAGACTATTAAAATACAAGATGTTTTATATAAGTCTCATGACAAACACTAGGAAAAAAACTGTAGTAAAAAAAGAGAAAGTAATCAAAGCATATACAAACAACAAAAATTACACATTGGATATGGTGGCTCCTGCTTATAATTCCAACACTTTGGGAGGCCAAGGTGGAAGAATCATAAGCTCCTTGGGTGTTGTGGTGTGTGTCTCTAGTCCAATCTACTTGGGCAGCTAAGGTGGGAGGATTGCTTGAGCCCAGGAGGTTGAGGCTACAGTGAGCTGTGATATGCCACTGCACTTCAGTCTGAGCAAGAAAGCATAACTTTGTCTCAACAAAAATTAACAATACCACAGGAAAGACAGAACCAGAAAAAAAAAGAAGCAAATTTAAAATGGACAGAAAACTACAAATTTACAATGGTAACTGCTTACCTATCACTACCTTACAAATAAAAAGATTAAATTATCTACTAAACAGACACTGCTGTAGACTGAATGTCATCTCCAAAATTTAGGATAAAATTTAATAGCCAATGTGTTAGAATTAAGAGGTGGAACTTTTAAAAATTAATTAAGCTATAAGAACTCTGCCTTCATGAATGGATTAATGTTCTTATTATGGGAATGGGCTAATTATAACAAGAATGGATCTGTTGTTATATATTAATACAAAAACTCTCTCTCCTTCACATCTTTGGCAACATTATTATCCAGCAACTAGACCTTCAACAAATACCAGTATCATGTTGTTTTGCCCTCCCAGCCTCCAGAATCATGAGTCAAATAAAATTCTATTCTTTATTAATTACCAGTCTGTGATATTCTGTTAAAGCAGCCAAAAAACACTAAAGCAGACAGAGTGGATACATGAATCTTTTAAACCTCGTAATATGCTGCTTACAGGAGACTCAATTATGAATTAAGAGCATAGGCTAAAAGTGAAAGGATAGAAAATGATATTCCATGGAAATAATAACCAGAGGAGTGCAATGGTAGTTATGCTTAAATTAGACAAAACAGACGTTCTAGCAATGTCTCCCACAAGCATGAAATGAGTTTACCATACAATAATAATAGAGATTAATTTATCAAGAGAATATAGCTATATATATTTATGTGCCCGAAAGGGAGGCTTCTAAATATAAAAAGCAAATATTGCCAGAACTGTAGGGAGAAGTAGAAAGAAATCCAATAATAGAAAACTTTAATGAAATGTATAGTAAAGGACAAATAGTTAATAGCATTGTAAGTTGGCAAGGGAAAGCTGGTCTGATGTGTTGCATTTGAGAATGCAGCAAAGAAAGTGGGAACTTATAATTTTACCGCAAACCTGAGTTAGGCTGAAAAACAGTGTGGTCGATAAGAGGCTTCTCTTGCCATACATTAAAAAAATACGGGAGAAAATCCGTCCTCCTCTGGAGTGTTAAAGTAATTAAAGAGCAGAAAATTAGACTAAAGTGGCTCTAGTGCCCTGTGTTCATTGGTTAAAAAAAAAAAACTGAAACCTAACTCAAATACATTTCCTATAAACCATTATCTTAGCCTGAAACAAAATGCAGGTTTAACCAATGACAAACATGCAATTAACCTCTGAATATGTAACTAGGAAATTTCCATCTGGATAATTCAAATAAGGCAACTACATAACTGTAACAAGTTCTTGAATTTGGATTGCTTTCTCATGCATGTTATAAAAGCCTTTCCTTTATGCCCCTCTGGTGGACCACAAATCATTTCTGGGTGCTTTCCATTTCAGCAATCACTGTTTGTTCAGATAAACTGGTTAACGTTTTAACATAGACTCCAGTTAATTTTTAATACGAGAGACTGTGGACGCCACGGGCTGCAGCTCCTCCCACGCAAACACCCAGTCGTGGTTTTTCCCTGATGACCCACCTGGCATCCCTGAACAATCTGGGAAATACTCATGGCTGTGGGCGCAGAGCAGGGCGCTGCCCAGGGACAGGACCGAATGGGCCGGGCCGGACGTGGGGGTCCTCGCTGCTGGCCCAGCGGCCATCTTGCAGCCGCAGGGGAGTGAGGGCCAAGATGGGGGAGACTCGGAGCTAACCGTGGGGAGGCCGGTCCTGCCGGTTTCGCAGGCTGCTCTCCCCTCTCGAGATGCCGAACCCCGCATACTCACCATTTCCCAGCTTCCAGGATGTCCTGGCACCTTAACTATGCGTCCCCAAGGACCTACAGATCACAGGGCAACAGGGGCTGTGAGAGAGTAGCCCGGGGCTCCCAAGGTGGAGGAGGCGAAAGAGGAGACGGATCCCAAGCTCCTGTGCCAGCGCCAGCGAGAGACAAAGTCCCCGCCAAACGCCGGAAGCCACGCCCTCCTTTCCTCTCCTCTCCCACTGCACGCCTGATTGGGCGGTTCCCACCTCAGTGTCACTGATTGGATAAAACTCCAGGACTCACCCACCCCCGCCTGACTCCTGCCCCTACCCCAACTACCCCTCAGCGTTAGCACATTTTTGTTAGTTTGTTTTACTTTAAGTTCTGCAATACATGTGCAGAAAGTGCAGGTTTGTTACATAGTTTTACATGTGCCATGGTGGTTTGCTGCATCTATCAACCTGCCATCTAGGTTTTAAGCCCCACATGCATTAGGGATTTGTCCTAATTTTCTCCCTCCCCTTGACCTCAATCCCCTAACAGGCCCCAGTGTGTGATGTTTCATTCCCAGTGTCCCTGTGTTCTCATTGTTCAACTCCCACATATGAGTGAGAACATATGGTGTTTGGTTTCCTGTTCCCGTGTTAGTTTGCTGAAGATAATGGTTTCCAGCGTCATTCACGTCCCTACAAAGGACATGAACTCATTTTTTTACGGCTGAATATTATTTCATGGTGTATATGTCCCACATTTTCTTTTTCCAGTCTATCAATGACGGGCATTAGGGTTGGCTCCAAGTCTTTGCTATTGTAAACAGTGCTGCAATAGACATATGAGTGCATGTGTCTTTATGCTACAATGATTTATATTCCTTTGGTTATATACCCAGTAAAGAGATTGCTGGGTCAAATGGTATTTCTGGTTCTAGATCCTTGAGGAATCACCACACTGTCTTCCATAATGTTTGAACTAATTTACACTCACTCTTGCAGTGTAAAAGCGTTTCTATTTCTCCACTGCCTCACCAGCATCTGTTGTTTCCTGACTTTTTAATAACTTCCATTCCAAATGGTGTGAGATGGTATCGCATTGTGGTTTTGATTTGCATTTCTGTAATCATCAGTGATGATGAGCTTTTTTCTTTGTTCTTTTTGTGCGTTTGTTGACCACATAAATATCTTCTTCTTCTTCCTCTTCTTATTCTTCTTCTTCTTTTCTTTTTATTTATTTTATTTATTATTATTGTTTTTAAGATGGAATCTTGCTTTGTTACCCAGGCTGGAGTGTAGTGGCAGGATCTCAACTCACTGCAACATCTGCCACCCATGTTCAAGTGATTCTCCTGCCTTAGCATCCCAAGAAGCTGGGATTACAGGCCTCCTGCCAATACACCCTGTTAATTTTTTGTGTTTTTAGTAGAGACGTGGTTTCACCATGTTGCCCGGGCTGGTCTTGAATACCTGACCTCATGATTCACCTGTCTCCAAGGCTGAAAGTGCTGGGATTACAGGCTTGATCAACCACGCCCAGCCAAATGTCTTCTTTTGAGAAGAGTCTGTTCATATTCTTTGCTCACTTTTTGATGGTATTTGTGTGTGTGTGAATTTGTTTAAGTTCCTTGTAGATTCTGCATATTAGACATCTGACAGATGGTTAGATTGCAAAAATTTTCTCTCATTCTATGGGTTGCCTGGTCACTCTGATGATAGCTTCTTTTGCTGTGCAGAAGCTCGTTAGTTTAATTATATCTCATTTGTCAATTTTAGCTTTTGTTGCGACTGCTTTTGATATTTTATTCATGAAGTCTTTTCTCTTGCCTATGTCTTGAATGGTATTGCCTAGGTTTTCTTCTAGGGTTTTTATTGTTTGGTGTTCAACATTTAAGACTTTAATCCATCTTGAGGTAGTGTTTGTGTAAGGTGTAAGGAAGGAGTCCAGTTTCTGTTTTCTGAATGTGGCTAGCCGGTTCTTTCAGCACAATTTGTTAACAAGGAAATTTTTCCCCATTTCTTGTTTTTGTCAGGTTTGTCGGAGATCAGATGGCTGTAGATGTGTGATGTTATTTCTGATGTTATCTCTGTTCTTTTCCATTGGTCTATATATCTGTTTTGGTATCAGTACTGTGCTGTTTTGGTTACTGTAGCCTTGTAGTATAGTTTGAAGTCTGGTAGCAGGATGCCTCAAGCCTTGTTGTTCTTGCTTAGGATTGTTTTGGGTTGACAGGCAAACAGGCTCATATAGTTGGGGTCACATGCCCAGAGTATCACAGCTAATTAAGACGTGAGCTGAGAATTCAAATGCACATGCTCCTTCCCTTACCTGGGTCTGTTGTATAATGCATCTTAGCAGCTATTTAAGGGTAGGAATTAGAACACTTGGACTTCTTTTTAACAACTTTTTAACCTGCATTTTGATAATGCAGGAAAGACCTTCATCCCATCCCTGAGCCCCTCTCTCAGAATGCTGCACCCCACTGCTGACCACATTGTGGGGTGGCCATTAGGAATCAGGTGGGCAGCGGGGGCCGGAAATAAATAAGCATGTATTATGTTGCCCAAATTTGTCCATCTTAGAAAGTCTCCTCAACCATTCTGTGTGAAGTGATTATTCCAGGGCAATTGTGCCCTGATGCGCTGCATCTCAGTCTGATTTGTCTTTTTGAAAATCACTGGATTACTCTCATGAACGGGATATTTCTCTTTCTATTTGAAAACGGCCAACTGTCCTCTGCAGGTGTCCTGATTTGCTAGTTTAGAACCTGAAGGTAGCGGTGAGAAAATATTTGGGCCACATCAGAATACCTATTCTCAGCTGCAGGATATATAGAAATTTCTTAATAATATCTAACAATTTTCTCAATAACCATTATATTTAACGTTGATAGCTTGGAGGGCGGGGAAGGACACAGATGACACAATCTTGAAAGTTTAATTTGTTTATAAGGGTTTTTTTTTGTTCTTGTTTAGTTTTGCTTAGTTTTTAGATACAAGGTCTTGCTCTGGTGCCCAGGCTGGAGGGTAGTGGCATAATCATAACTCATAATTTGGTTGTAACGGTTCTTTAAAACATATTTTTGCTGAGAGTGGTAGCTCACACCTGGAATCTAAACACTTTGGGTGGCCAAGGTGGGATGATCGCCTGATCCCAGGAGTTGAAGACGAGTCTGGGCAACATAAGTAGGCTTAGTCTCTAGAAAAAAAATAAAAATTGGCTGGGTGTAGCTTTGCATGCCAGTAGTCCCAGCTACTTGAGAGGCTACGGTGAAAGCATCACTGGAGCCTAAGAGTTTGAGGCTGCTATGACCCATGATTCTGCCACTGCACTGACAGAGTGAGACACGTGTGTGCGTGTGTGTGTGGGTGTGTGTGTATAAAAAACTCGTATATGAAAAAAATTCAAGCACGGGAGAAAAGTGAAAGCCCATGTTGGGAGACGTGGAGAAATGTGAGTATGGCTCCAGCAACTCAGTGAGACTTGGTTTTCCATCTTGAAGAATTGCCCATCCACACTGAAACCACAGCCTAACAAATGCCCGTTCTCACACTACACCTGCTGGGATACCAGTATTTTACCTTTTGAAAGAAATAAAATCTTTCACCTAAGAGAAGGAGAAGAGAAAAGGAGGGTTTCACATCTAAAGCGTTCATTTTCTTTATGAATCAACAGCCACTTGTCATTTGAGTTGTCCAAAGGCGAGTGACAGCACTAATACACTTAATGAATCAATCAGGAAAAATGGGCCTCTCAGATGAGGAGGAGGCACAATGGTAACAAAACCCAATCCATTCTCAGGTTTGCATGGTGCTTGCATCTCAAGAAGTGGTGTCAACCATGTGAACCGTGTTCACTGGACAAGGCCAGAGGAAAGATTATTCAGCACAACACAACTATGAAGCCGCAAATCAAATTGGTAATGGCAGCATGCATGAGGCTTCAGTGGCCGAGACACTGGTGGTTACCCTTGGGTGTCACTTAAACCTTAGATGTGAAGGACCTTTTTTTTCCCAATTGGCTCAGAGAAACTAATAAACATTAAAATTGAGATTTGTTTTTCTTTTCAAAATTTCTAAGACATAGAGGACTCTCTAACACTCCAAAAGACATTCAGCTATTCATGCAGCTGAGGACCTGCCTGCTCTGTAGATGGATGGCAGAGCAGCAGACACCAGCTTTAGTAGCTTTAAGCTCCTCCTCTCATAGGGACAGGCCACCCCCACACAACCCCCCTAACTTCATAGGCTCTGGCTGTCAGGTGCACCTGGGGGACTGTCTTCCTCCCATCTCACTATCTCTCCAAGAAAGTCCAGCTCAATCTAAAACCTACTCTAGGATGGCGAGTTGTAGACTCTCCTCCATTCTCCTAGTACAGTGTGACTTCTGGAGAGTGCTCCCCCATCTTCTTACCTCAACTGATGTGAAAAGAGCCGGTTCCCGCGCAGTTAGCTGTTCAGTGACATAACAGACCCAGCATGGGCAGGGCCTGGCCCCACAGCGTGGCACCTCTCCCCTACCTTGCCTTCACACCGGCCTTTTCTCTTCTGTCACCAATGTCAGGTGATGGTCACCTGTGCCACACTCGCATGAGCTTGGTAAGTAGCAAGGGTGTAAACCCCAACAGATTTCCTGTGACTCTACCCTCTTACCTCCCACTCAAGTGACATTATAAGCATAATTTTACATTTGGTCTAATTTATGCATAACTTTTCTGTAACATTTCTGACAACAGCCCTCACAACCAAATGAGTCTGGGTTACAGAACACACGGGTGAGGCTGGCGTAGCAGGTTTCACTTACTTTGTTCCAATGTGAAATGAAGACTGATGATTTAAAACCAAAACAAAGTTGTTTATCAGCTGTGGGGTTGCTACACTTGCTAGATCATGCTTACTTCCTTTGAAACAAGGTAGCTGGACAGACCATATTCACAAGTAGCTCTTCGCAAAACCCCAGACAGAAGTCCCAGTCAGACACAGCTCCCTCAGGCTCACAGGGCGGCAACCTCCTCCTCCATGTTGGGCTCTGACAGTAGGCAATGGAAGCAGCACAGGCAGCAGGGGACAGGGAAGGCCCGGGACTGTAGGGATCCCCAAATGCCCCAGAGCTATTCTCTGTAGAAGGGCGCACTCACGTCTCACCCTTTCAGTGCAGTGGCTGAATCATGGGTCACTGCAGCCTCAAACTCTTAGGCTCCAGTGATGCTTTCCCCTCAGCCTCTCAAGTAGCTGTGTGGCAAAAAGCCTCCTATTTTTTGACTTAAAACCTGGACTTTAAGCCAGGTTGGGCCTGGGAATAGTGGCAGCAAAAGCAGCAGCCAAATTTCCACACTCTAGATGTCTACACTCATGGACACAGGCATATTCCACACTTGCTGGAGCACGAGAGGCCTGAGAGGCACCTGTTTGCCAGCTGCTAACTGAGGTCCACACACCCCATTCACGTGTCTTCATTTAGGTCTCTGCATCGTATATTCGCTCAGCCAGTGCAAACACATCTTCTGCGGGGCATCATGAATTGCAGCATCAGCCCCACTTGTTCGGGGAGGGAGTCAGGAGGAATCTGGTCAGCTCCTAATCCCCCAGGACAAAGGTAATGCCCTCTTTTCCGGACTTACATCCAGCAGCGCCATCTCGGGATGGGTTTTTCAAACACAAGCAGCATGAGGTAGCAAGCATGTTGTGACAGGCTCAGGGCCATGGGCAGCTGGCTGCTGGAGAAGCAGCACAGGGCAGGCACATCTGTGGGTGGCACCATGACAAGCCGAGGCAGCCACAGCCCCTACCCCCAAACAGCCCCAGCCCAGATGGCATTCAAATCTTCCCGGATAGTATTTGGGTTCCGGATGCCCATCACTGCCGGGCTCATTAGCACGGCCTTGTTGGTTACTCAGGGACTAAGGAGACGGGGTGGGGGATGTAGATCCAGGGTGGGCACCGCCCCATGGCTGGAGTCCACCTGACTGCAGACCAGCAAGCAAGCCCAAGCAGCTCAGCTGTAGTCACCTCTGGCTGCACTTCCTATGTATACTTTACACAAAGGTAGAAAAAGAGGTCAACATTCGCTGTTGTGACATGAAAGTCTACGCCCCATTAAGACCTCAAAATGCTATTGTCTTAAGCCCTCTTTAACAAAATTTATACAAATAAACACATACAAGCTGAAACTACTATAAATGAAATATTAGGATTTTTTAAACCCATAAACAGACACGAAAACAGTCACTGTGTGATTGCAGAGAAAGTGAGATTCTGAAGCAGCTGACCACAAAACAGCCCCGCCATATCCCAGGCAGGCCAGGCAGTCTCAACACTACAATGCCACGTGATGGTCACCGAGGACGACAGCTCCCGTAAGTATTCTAAGGCACTGTGTTAGCTTCTCACTCACAGTCTCAGAATACCCTGTGAGGGGAGGCCCTGCCTCACTAGAGCACAGGAGTTTCCTGAGTTCTTCCCAGAAAACGGTCATCAAAGGGTGGAGCAGGGGAAGTCCAGACAGAACAAGTGAGTCCCTAGGGTTTCCTTAACCTCCCTCAGCTCCTCCACATGGGTCCCTCAGGGAAAGTGAGCAGCCTCCTAACCCCCTTGATAGGGTTCCAGTCCTGCAGGTCTGGACTCTCTCATTTTATGCTACCATAGGGGGTGACAATGTAAACACAGACCACTTATTTGCCATCCCTCAATGCCAGGCCAGGCCCAGAGCCCTTTGCTGACACAGCCCAGGGGATGCTCAAGGCCCACCTTGGCACAGTCACCTGTAGTATACTGAGATGAGCAAGGGGGTGCAAGTAGACACAGATCCCCATGGGCATGGCCTCAGGCGTGTTCCACAGGCTCAGGGCCTCGCTGATGAGTTCACAGCCCTCCTTCAGGAATCCTGCAGATCACACCACCAGGGAGCAGTGCTGAGATGAGCAGGCAGTCCCCACATCCCCCACCACATGATGCTCTGTTCCACTTTGCAGGCTTCTGCATTGGCCAGTCCCCACTGCTTTCTGGTGAGATGTCTGAGTTGAAGTGAATGTTGAAGGCCACACAGCTGATGGAGCTCCCTGCCTTGCCCATGTTGTACATCACCTCCTGGCTCCAAGGGTCAGCTGTGGAGACACAGCTTGATGGGAGGTAGCCCCACTCCACCATCAGTGGTGCTGTGTTGCCCTGATCTGCACCTTCCAGGTCCTTGCTGAGGAGTCTGCATGCTTCTCTAAGGGACTGGGTCACGAGGCACCCCTGGCAAGGACTAGCTGACAGAACATGCTGGACACTCTCCCTCAGCCTCCCCAGCAGCCCCGCCTGTGCTGTCATCTGTGCTGATGATCTCCGTGGTAAGATTATGGGAAATTTTTTAAAGCATCATTTCCCCGTTCACTTCCCTATCTTAATAACAGCACTGATAACTTTTAAGCCCTAGCAAGCTGAAACTGCAAGACACATGATCTTCTGCAATAGAAGGGCCATGTTAGGGCAGTGTGTGCCCAGGTGAGAGCCCCATGGTTGTTAGTGGAAGCGGGGAGATAGATGGGCCTGGCCCCACAGCCTAGTGAAAAGTAGGACCCTCTCCTTCCAGAACATGAAAGTCTCAGCGGCAGGAAAAAGTGCTTGGGCGGCCTGCCAAGAAGAAGAAGGCTAGAAGGCCTGGAAGGAAACCCAACAGCCTTCAAGATGCCTGAGAGGGATGGGCTCATTCCAGCTTTCTTTGCTTTCATCCTGTTAGCAAGAAAACCTGCTCACAGATGGTAGGCTGGCCTGAGGCTGCCATTCCCTCATCAGCGGCTATAGGCACATTTAATGTGGCTCTTTCTTGAAGCAGCTGCTCAGGTGGGTTCTTGCAAAGCAGTTCCCTTATTATCCACAGGTCCTTGTTCCAGCCCCGTGTCTGCAGAGGGACTAGGGAGGGAGACAAGGGCTCAGCCTGGGCCCCACAACCTGCTCTGAGATATCTCTTTTGTTACTTCCTCACAGATAGCCTCAAACTTCCAAATGAACAGACCAGTATGGAGCTTCCAGGAAAGTGTACAGAATTCTGTCTAGTACCCAGATGGAAGGGGTTCCCAGTGACGGCAGGGCCAGGCTGCATGCACCTCTCCAGGAATGTTCCCCCCATGGTCCAACTTCAAGGTGTACATTCTCTGTGTGCATGCAGTCCATGGAAGGCTCTGCCTGGGGAACCGTCCAGCTGCACACCTGCAATGTGGTGATTACCTTCTTGAATGGGTGGTTGTGGGCCCCATGACAGGCAGTAGAGAGGGAGATGCTCAGCCCACCAAGCCCAGAGTCCTACCACAGGCTTCTGTGAAGCCTCCACCTGCTCTAGGTTCTTGCCCTGAGAGGCTGCCCTGAAGTCAAACAGAAGCAGGTGGGCCTCTCTTCCACGGCTGTTCTCTCCCCCACTGGCAGCTCCCTAGAGGGGGACTCAGATGGTGGCGACAGATTCCTCAGGCAGAAGGACTGGAGTTTAGGCTGACCGATTCATTCCATACCCCCACGTGACATGACACAAGGCAGGGGATATGGGACAAAGGCATTGCTTTTTCTTCTGGCATGAGGAATGGCTTAGGAATCAGGGTCTGGTGGGGCTGGGGTTGAACGGTAGGCTGTGGGCCACAAGGAGTGCTCGAACACTAAGTGTCCTGGTTATCTGTCCACAGACCCAGAACAAGTGGCATCCCAGGAGCCTGGGAGGGGCTGGCAGAGACTTACTGGTTCCAGCAAAAGCCCCAAGTGGATGCAGTAATGCTGCCTGCTGGTCCTTGGCTGTAATTACAAACAGGTACGTGAGGTCCCCTTGCACCTTGCAGCTCTCAGAGAGTTTGTTCCAGCTGCTCATGGTAGGCACTTTCAGTCACTAAATGTGCTTCAAAAATGGTCAAGCTTGATTAAGCCAGGCGTCTTGCTGTGAGACTCTCCACCCAACTGAGGACCCTCTTCCGTGCTCCCCCTGGCAGTTTCACCTTCTAGTTCTGGTTCTGGAGACACGATGGCCCCTCTTGGACTCCGGGGAGAATGTGATCAGGTGACACACAGTCGACAGGGCCCATTTCCAAGCCATTCTTCCATTTCCCACTGTTTGAGGGGCCGAGGCTGGTGATCAGTACAGGGCCACCCAGGGCCAGCTGTCTGCAGCTAAATGTCATGCTGGTCTGGATGTCTCAGGGCCACAACCCTCCAGGTGAGATGGCCTGGTCCTCAGCACCTGGCCTCCATGCTCCTTTTTCCTCTGTTCAATCCTGGCCCCAATGCCTCCCGCAACTCTCAGGTCACCATTGGCGAAGATGCTCAGGAAGAACAAGCAGCTGCAGCCAACCCTGCTGAAGGTGGCATATGGGTCCAGGCTCTTGAGCTCATCTTGGACATGGCACATGTAGATGCAGGCTTTGAGCAGTGTGTGTAGCTGTTTCTGGAAGGAGGGGAAAAGGATTTTCCAGGGTCCTACGCCTTAGAACGACCCATCTAGCAAAGAAAGTAGTTTGCAAGGTGCTGTCATGTGTGATTTTAATTTTTAGCTTTGGGCTTTCATTTTCAAATTCCACAATAAAACATAAGGTAGGGTTCTGATTTCAACACACACACACATTCTCTCTCTCTCCCTCTCTCTTAGAATCTTCCAGTGCATTCACACTGAAAGCCAAAGTCCTCCCAGGATCTTGTGAGAACCTAAATGATCTGAATAGTTTGTCATTGCTTTTGGGGATCTGGGAAAATCTCTGCACATTTCTGGAGACCGCTGTTAGGTCATTTTTAATAAATCTGTTGGGTTTCAATTCAGAAGTGTGTGACGGGTGTTGTGGAGGAATTGGCATTTGGTTTAGAAATTCCAGGAACACCAGAGACAGATGATATTTGTTTTCTGCTTCATAATATCGAGTCTTATGAAGGCTAAAACCTAATTCTACAAAAAAATTAGACTGAAAATGTTTATAGACAAAAATTATCTTATTAAATAGGAAAATCTAATTATTTTATTTTAAAATGTTCTTTTTCTTATAGGACCTAACCATAGAAATTTATACTCTGTATGCCAACAGCCTCTACTGTAGGATGGCTTATTGTAAGTACTCATTTTACAGATTTCTTACAAAAACTTTTTCCTTAAGGGAAATTAGAATATTGTTCGACATATATTGAATTCCCAATTATTACCTTATTTCTCACTTATTATTTTATGATTCTGTCTTCTTTAATATGAAGATTACTATGACTGTGTTTTCCCTTTCGGAATTATCACGCGTCACATTTGTCTGTAATTTCAGTTTCAGAAGTTCTAAAATAGCATGCTTAAATGAATATATTAGGTATAAATTATATAATTAATAATTTATTAAAATATTTGGCTTGTATGTTTAACAGACTCTAGGCACAATGTTACTATTAGCATTTTCTTCCAGTTTTCCCAACTTTTATTTGACTAATAGTACAATTTATTTCCAATTTTTATTTTACTTATCCATGTTTCATATTGTATTTACAATATTTATATTGTTGCCATATATAAAAATGTAAGACTTTTCTATGAAAGGCTAGATTACAGCTTTACCATTTTGTGTAAGAAAAGCAGCAATGCATCAAGTAGCATAATATAAAACTTTCTCTAGTATTAACTAAAGGCTTAATCTTTAAAACTTTCTAAACACAGCTCTTTGTAATAATTATAATGTGTTTTCTCTGAATTGTTGTTGCCCTAACTGTATACAAATAATTCAAAATTTATACTTTTCATGGATTCACAGGAAGAGTTGAAAATTGTAGTTACCTAGGATTCTTTTTCATTTGGACCCTATGTTCATTCAGGATTTTATGGATTAAAGTTTTCCTTAATTATGTTTTATAATTTTATGTTTCTGTATTTTTTAGAGTAGGCTGTCTCACATCAGTTAATTGTGTTTTTAGTTTCTACCTGTTTATTATGATTTTGAATTACATTATTCAAATAAGAATTCTGGGGGTTAATATTTCTTTTAACGTTGTTTTGCAATTTTACATTTCTGTGTTTCATGTTTTAGGGTAGGGCACCTTACATCAGTTTATTGTTTTTAGTTTTAACTTATATAATGTAATTTTGTATGACAATATTCAACTCTGTACACCTTAAGACAGCGTGGGGCAAAAGTCAAATATGAACCATCCGTATGTCTTTTGTTAATATAGTGATTTAAGTGTTTGTTTGCTTGTATAAATATTGCCCCTATTTTGTTTATGCCTGGTATATTTTCTTCTTATTTGATGGCCAATAATTGATTCTGTCTAAGTGAGTAATCATGGAGATTGTCTTAATTTCAACAACTATTTTTATATTATCTTAGTGTGAAAGAAAGATTGATGCGATTTGAAGATAATTTTTCAAAAACTTTGTAACCCTGTCTCTTCGGGTGTCTCTTTTTTTTTTTTCTATTTTTGAGAGACTCTCACCCTGTCGCCAAAGTGCAGTGGCACAATCTTGGATCACTGCAACCTCTGCCTCCCAGGTTAAAGCAATTCTCCTGCTGCTGCCTCTTGAGTGGCTGGCATTAAAGGTGTTCACCGCCACACCTGGCTAATTTTTGTATTTTTCATAGAGCTGGGGCTTCACCATGTTGTCCAGGCTGGTCTTGAACTCATGGCCTCAAGTAATCTGTATGCCCCAGCCTCCCAGAGTGCTGGGATTACAGGCATGAGCCATCACTCTTGGCCCTTGGGTGTCATTTTTAATTTCGATTGTGGAAAAAATACATAACATAAAATTTAGAATCTTTAACATTTTTTCTTATCCAGTTCAGTCATGTTAAGTGTATTTACATTGTTATGCAACATATTTGTAAAACTTTTTTCTTTTGCAAAACTAAAACTAAG